>NC_053027.1:518974104-519186036 GCF_003073215.2 Triticum urartu | reverse complement strand
ACATAAGCATCGCAGCCCCAAACTTTCAGAAACGACAACTTTGGTTTCTTGCCAAACCATAGTTCATAAGGCGTCGTCTCAACGGATTTTGATGGTGCCCTATTTAACGTGAATGCGGCCGTCTCCAAAGCATAACCCCAAAACAATAGCGGTAAATCAGTAAGAGACATCATAGATCGCACCATATCTAGTAAAGTACGATTACGACATTCGGACACACCATTATGCTATGGTGTTCCGGGTGGCGTGAGTTGCGAAACTATTCCGCATTGTTTCAAATGTACACCAAACTCGTAACTCAAATATTCTCCTCCACGATCAGATCGTAGAAAATTTATTTTCTTGTTACGATGATTTTCAACTTCACTCTGAAATTCTTTGAACTTTTCAAACGTTTCAGACTTATGTTTCATTAAGTAGATATACCCATATCTGCTTAAGTCATCTGTGAAGGTGAGAAAATAATGATATCCGCCACGAGCCTCAATATTCATCGGACCACATACATCTGTATGTATGATTTCCAACAAATCTGTTGCTCTCTCCATAGTACCAGAGAACGGCGTTTTAGTCATCTTGCCCATGAGGCACGGTTCGCAAGTACCAAGTGATTCATAATCAAGTGGTTCCAAAAGTCCATCAGTATGGAGTTTCTTCATGCGCTTTACACCGATATGACCTAAACGGCAGTGCCACAAATAAGTTGCACTATCATTATCAACTCTGCATCTTTTGGCTTCAACATTATGAATATGTGTGTCACTACTATCGAGATTCAATAAGAATAGACCATTCTTCAAGGGTGCATGACCATAAAAGATATTACTCATATAAATAGAACAACCATTATTCTCTGATTTAAATGAATAACCGTCTCGCATCAAACAAGATCCAGATATAATGTTCATGCTTAACGCTGGCACCAAATAACAATTATTTAGGTCTAATATTAATCCCGAAGGTAGATGTAGAGGTAGCGCGCCGACCGCGATCACATCGACTTTGGAACCGTTTCCCACGCGCATCGTCACCTCGTCCTTAGCCAATTTTCGCTTAATCCGTAGTCCCTGTTTCGAGTTGCAAATATTAGCAACAGAACCAGTATCAAATACCCAGGTGCTACTGCGAGCATTAGTAAGGTACACATCAATAACATGTATATCACATATACCTTTGTTCACCTTGCCATCCTTCTTATCCGCCAAATACTTGGGGCAGTTCCGCTTCCAGTGACCAGTCTGCTTGCAGTAGAAGCACTCAGTTTCAGGCTTAGGTCCAGACTTGGGTTTCTTCTCTTGAGCAGCAACTTGCTTGCTGTTCTTCTTGAAGTTCCCCTTCTTCTTCCCTTTGCCCTTTTGCTTGAAACTAGTGGTCTTGTTGACCATCAACACTTGATGCTCCTTCTTGATTTCTACCTCCGCAGCTTTCAGCATTGCAAAGAGCTCGGGAATAGTCTTATTCATCCCTTGCATATTATAGTTCATCACGAAGCTCTTGTAGCTTGGTGGAAGTGATTGGAGAATTCTGTCAATGACGCTATCATCCGGAAGATTAACTCCGAGTTGAATCAAGTGATTACAATACCCAGACATCTTGAGTATATGTTCACTGACACAACTGTTCTCCTCCATCTTGCAGCTATAGAACTTATTGGAGAGTTCATATCTCTCAATCCGGGCATTTTCTTGAAATATTAACTTCAACTCCTAGAACATCTCATATGCCCCATGACGTTCAAAACATTGTTGAAGTCCCGGTTCTAAGCCGTAAAGCATGGCACATTGAACTATCGAGTAGTCATCAGCTTTGCTCTGCCAGACGTTCATAACATCTGGTGTTGCTCCAGCAGCAGGCCTGGCACCCAGCGGTGCTTCCAGGATGTAATTCTTCTGTGCAGCAATGAGGATAATTCTCAAGTTATGGACCCAGTCCGTGTAATTGCTACCATCATCTTTCAACTTTGCTTTCTCAAGGAACGCATTAAAATTCAATGGAACAACAGCACAGGCCATCTATCTACAATCAAACATACATAAGCAAGATACTATCAGGTACTAAGTTCATGATAAATTTAGGTTCAATTAATCATATTACTTAAAGAACTCCAACTTAGATAGACATCGCTCTAGTCCTCTAAGTGATTACGTGATCCAAATCAACTAAACCATGTCCGATCATCACGTGAGATGGAGTAGTTTCATTGGTGAACATCACTATGTTGATCATATCTACTATATGATTCACGCTCGACCTTTCGATCTCCGTGTTCCGAGGCCATATCTGTATATGCTTGGCTCGTCAAGTATAACCTGAGTATTCTGCGTGTGCAACTGTTTTGCACCCGTTGTATTTGAACGTAGAGCCTATCACACCCGATCATCACGTGGTGTCTCAGCACGAAGAACTTTTGCAACGGTGCATACTCAGGGAGAACACTTCTTGATAATTAGTGAGAGATCATCTTATAATGCTACCATCAATCAAAGCAAGATAAGATGCATAAAATATGAACATCACACGCAATCAATATAAGTGATATGATATGGCCATCATCATCTTGTGCTTGTGATCTCCATCCTCGAAGCACTGTCGTGATTACCATCGTCACCGGCGCGACACCTTGGTCTCCATCGTAGCATCGTTGTCGTCTCGCCAATCTCATGCTTCCACGACTATCGCTACCGCTTAGTGATAAAGTAAAGCATTACAGCGCGATTGCATTGCATACAATAAAGCGACAACCATATGGCTCCTGCCAATTGCCGATAACTCGGTTACAAAACATAATCATCTCATACAATAAAATTTAGCATCATGTCTTGACCATATCACATCACAACATGCCCTGCAAAAACAAGTTAGACGTCCTCTACTTTGTTGTTGCAAGTTTTACGTGGCTGCTACGGGCTTTAAGCAAGAACCAATCTTACCTACGCATCAAAACCACAATGATAGTTTGTCAAGTTGGTGCTGTTTTAACCTTCGCAAGGACCGGGCGTAGCCACACTCGGTTCAACTAAAGTTGGAGAAACTGTCACCCGCTAGCCACCTTTGTGCAAAGCAAGTCGGGAGAACCGGTCTCGCGTAAGCGTACGCGTAATATCGGTCCGGGCCGCTTCGTCCAACAATACCGCCGAACCAAAGTATGACATGCTGGTAAGCAGTATGACTTATATCGCCCACAACTCACTTGTGTTCTACTCATGCATATAACATCAACACATAAAACCTAGGCTCGGATGCCACTGTTGGGTTTCGTAGTAATTTCAAAAAATTTCCTATGCACACGCAAGATCATGGTGATGCATAGCAACGAGAGGGGGAGAGTGTGATCTACGTAACCTTGTAGATCCACAACGGAAGCGTTAACTTGGTTGATGTAGTCGTACGTCTCCACGGCCCGACCGATCAAGCACCGAAACTACGGCACCTCCGAGTTCTAGCACACGTTCAGCTCGATGACGATCCCCGGACTCCGATCCAGCAAAGTGTCGGGGAAGAGTTCCGTCAGCACGACGGCGTGGTGACGATCTTGATGTACTACCGTCGCAGGGCTTCGCCTAAGCACCGCTACAATATTATTGAGGACTATGGTGGAAGGGGGCACCGCACACGGCTAAGAATATGATCACGTGGATCAACTTGTGTCTCTAGGGGTGCCCCTTGCCTCCGTATATAAAGGCTCAAAGGGGGGGCGGCCGGCCAAGAGGAGGCGCGCCAGGAGGAGTCCTACTCCCTCCGGGAGTAGGACTCCCCCTTTCCTAGTTGGAATAGGATTCGCGGAGGGGGGAAAGAGGAGAGAGAGGAGGAAGGGGGCCGGCCCCCTCTCCTTGTCCTATTCGGACCAAGGGGGGAGGGGCGCGCGGCCCATCTCTGGCCACCTCTCCTCTCTTCCACTAAGGCCCACTAAGGCCCATATACCTCCCGGGGGGTTCCGGTAACCTCCCGGTACTCCGGTAAAATCCCGATTTCACCCGGAACACTTCCGATATCCAAACATAGGCTTCCAATATATCAATCTTTATGTCTCGACCATTTCGAGACTCCTCGTCATGTCCGTGGTCACATCCGGGACTCCGAACAAACTTCGGTACATCAAAATGCATAAACTCATAATATAACTGTCATCGTAACCTTAAGCGTGCGGACCCTACGGGTTCGAGAACAATGTAGACATGACCGAGACACGTCTCCGGTCAATAACCAATAGCGGAACCTGGATGCTCATATTGGCTCCTACATATTCTATGAAGATCTTTTATCGGTCAGACCGCATAACAACATACGTTGTTCCCTTTGTCATCGGTATGTTACTTGCCCGAGATTCGATCGTCGGTATCCCATACCTAGTTCAATCTCGTTATCGGCAAGTCTCTTTACTCATTCCGTAATACATCATCCCGCAACTCACTCATTAGTTGCAATGCTTGCAAGGCTTCAGTGATGTGCATTATCAAGAGGGCCCAGAGATACCTCTCCGACTATCGAGTGACAAATCCTAATCTCAAAATACGCCAACCCAACATGTACCTTTGGAGACACCTGTAGAGCTCCTTTATAATCACCCAGTTACGTTGTGACGTTTGGTAGCACACAAAGTGTTCCTCCGGCAAACGGGAGTTGCATAATCTCATAGTCATAGGAACATGTATAAGTCATGAAGAAAGCAATAGCAACATACTAAACGATCGGGTGCTAAGCTAATGGAATGGGTCATGTCAATCAGATCATTCAACTAATGATATGATCCCGTTAATCAAATGACAACTCTTTGTCCATGGTTAGGAAACATAACCATCTTTGATTAACGAGCTAGTCAAGTAGAGGCATACTAGTGACACTCTGTTTGTCTATGTATTCACACATGTATTATGTTTCCGGTTAATACAATTCTAGCATGAATAATAAACTTTTATCATGATATAAGGAAATAAATAATAACTTTATTATTGCCTCTAGGGCATATTTCCTTCACGAATTAGGCCCAGTAGCGTCATCTGGGCCATCCAATATGATTCCAACCCGTTTTCACTTCTGGCCCATGTATGGCCCATGACGTCTTTCGGCACATATGAGGCCCTATGTAACTCTTGGTCTACTAACGGCCCGTGGTGAAACTGGCCCATAATGAATAGTGTATCACTTTACACCCATTAACGGCCCATGGTGAAACTGGCCCGTAATAAACAGTGTATCACTTTATACCCATTAACGGCCCGTTATTCCGTTGGGCCGTTTCCTGCCCATGTTATCTTTCGGCCTTCTCAGAGCCCATTTATTCTTGGGCTCATTTCCAGCATTCGTTTACTTATGGCCCATTACTGTCATTTTCTGCTTGTGGGCCAAATTCAGCCCATGGTTACAGTCGGCCCGTTTGTGGTCCGTTAATACGTTGGGCCTATTTCATAGCATCATCAAATACAGCCTATTAACGATGGCCCGTTATGGTTGGCCCATGAACGGACGATTCCAACTCTAGCCCGTTTACGGCCATAATGCGGTCTGTTTAGCCCATGTTTGGCCAATCAATTATACGGCCCGTATAAGGCCCATTGATAATATAGCCCACAGAAGGCTCATTGTTTCTATGGCCCGTAGAAGGCCCATTGTTTCTACGGCCCGTAGAAGGTCCATTGTTTCTACGGCCAGTAGGAGGCCCAGTGTCACTACAGTAAATATTAGCCCATGGTTATTGTGGCCTAGCTTTAAAAAATAGGTTATTGCTGCCACTAGCTAACCGCGGAAAAATAACTGCAATGACTACAAGCAAACAAATAAACAAGACAACAAGGAAATAAATAAGCAAGCAACTAATGCTAGGCTATCACGGCTATTACACATAATACATACACTGGGCATCAAAGTTCGCCACCAGTGCAAATATAGGGAACAAAGCAACATATCATATACACTGGTTGTCAAAGTTGGCGACCAGCGCAAATAAACGCCGCAGCAAAACAAATCCAGAACTGAAACCACTTCATAAGATCTCAAGAAACAATATCCTGGGTACCCATAATGCTAGCAAGATGCTTAGCAAGCTTATTAACTTTCTCTTGTTTGGCGCTTAAATCCTCCAGCGCTTGCTGTTGCACCAGAAAATATGCATCTGAATTCTGCAGGGACTTCCTCAGTCCTTCAGCTTCCTGTCGCAGCACATCTGATCGATGTCTTTGAACTTGAAGTTGAGACTCAAGAAGACGAACTGATTCAGGCAGTGAGTCCGAAGAGCTTGTGCCAGCAGTAGTGGCCAGTAACTCGAACACTACATCAAGACAGGACTTTTGGGTTCCCTCACTATCATCAAGATAGTTTTTATCAGCTTTCTTGGAGACCAACAGGGATGTCTCACTATCTTGAACCTTATCTGCATTACTTCCTTTACCATTGGATAATGCGGTACTGTTCTCCAATATTTTGTCCGCATTCTAAAAGAGAAACAAGCAGACACATCACATGTTTACCATGTTCTATATGAAACTCATTTTGGTAAATGAGTTCAGTAGTAAAGTGGACAGGATAACAACATGAAACAAACATATATCTATGTACCATGGTCACTTTATGGTCTATATCATTCTAGTTTTTGTTGCCAAATCAAGATAGAGACACAGTTCAAATAATATTTGTTCAAGACAAAGCAGAATAGACAGAATATAAGTGTGGGTAACTATAGAGCAATAACAACACTTGTAATGTGCATGACATGAGAACATAACTGTTTATTCAATTGAAACTGAAATCAACATAGAGCATGTTACAACAGCAAACCAGTTAAAGAAACAGGTTTAAAACATACCTGTTGCGCCATTGGAGTTTCAATTCCATCCTTCAAATTTGAAAATAGTTGGTATCAGTAAATACAGTCATGCAAGAGCAAAGGAGTATGAACCATAGCTACAGAACCTGACCTGAGAACAAATCTTCTTCTCCTTTAAGCGTTGAGTTGGTATTCGGAGTGGTGGTCCTCGTGCTTTGGGCACTGCAGTTCCCTTACTAACTGCTCGTGTTTGGGTGCTCTGTGGTGGAGACGGTGCTGTGTCAACTGGAACTGGGTTACTATCTGCCGGCGTTGGGCTTAGAAGGGGTGTAGCTGGTTCTCTGTCCAACTGGGTAGGGGTACAATCTGCGAGAGTCTGGGTTATGTGTGGTGGATCTGGTCCTTAGGCAAGTACAACCGTGGTTCTATCTGCATCAACTGGTAGCACTATCTTTTCTGAAGACCGTGTTGTTACTCCCTTAGATACTGCCATCATGATCTCCAATTCAAATGGCTGATAAACAAGAAAAGTAATTGAAAGTATAGACATTGTATGATAGACAGGTGCAATGGATAGTGGGGAATAAAAGAGGGCATGAAATAATTCATATTTATGTTGTCTAACCAAACAGGATAGCATGACACAATTTCACATATATGATGGCTAACTAAACAGGATAGCATGACACAATTTCACATTATGATGGCTAACTAAAAAGATGGAAAGACATAGTTCAAAATATGAGACTATGTAAACAGGATGACATGACATAACTATATAATGTGTTTATTAAATAGGTTGGCATGCCATAATTCACATACATTCATGGATAGAATGCCATAATTCAAAATATGATGACTGTAAACACTAAACAGGATGAGATGATATAACTATATGATGTCTTTATTAAATGGGTTGCCAAGCCATAATTCAGATAGATGATGTGTATGTACTATGTAAACATGATGGCATGATATAATTCAAATATATGATTTATATAGTAAGCAAGTAAGCAGATGGCAATCCATATATGATGTAAAAACTAAGCAATGCAAGACAACATGCATGACATGGGTAATATAACCCTGCCAAGTTTGAGCATAGACCTTAGGGGGAAAATAGGACTGGTCATCAGTCTCTGAATCCTCCTCTAAGGAGCTCTCTGTAACCAGCAAGATGTCTGCTTCAGCAGGTAGCATTGTCTGCTCTGAATACCTTGTTTTCACTCCAGATACTTCCATCACCGCTTCAAATGGCTGATGCATAGGAAGAGTAGTTGAATATACAAACGTTGTCGCCAAATGGAACACGTAATACAAAAAAATGATAGCATGATATAATTCACATACATGATGATTGGCTAAACAGCATGGCATTGCATAATTCACATATATAATGCCTTTGCAACAAGATAGCATTGTATAATTCACATACATAATGTCTTGCAACAAGATGGTAATGCATAATTCACATATATGGTAATTAGACACTGAACAGGTGGCATTCACACAAAGCATGTCTAAACTAATCAAATGACATAGCAATGCGAGACACCATACGCACGATATGAGCAACATAACCCTACCAAGTTAGAGCATACACCTCGGGGGGGGGGATAGGACTGGTCATCTGTCTCTGAATCCTCGTCTGAGGAGCTATCCGTAACCAACGAGATATGCGCTTCGTCAGATAGCATAGTCTGCTCTGAAGACCTTGTTTTCACTCCAGAATTTGCCATCACCGTGTCAAATGGCTGATGCACACGAAGAGCAGTTGATTGTAATAACATTGTTGACAAATGTAATATGTAACGAAAAAAAGGATGGACTGATATAATTTACATATAAGATGACTGGCTAAGCAGGATGGCATTGCAAAATTCACATATATGATGCCTGGCTAAACAAGATGGTGTTGCATAATTCACATAAATGATGAATAAACTAAACAGATGGCATTCGCACAAAGGATGTCTAAACTAAGCAGATGACATATTTGATGTATAAAGTAAGCAATGCAAGACACCATATGCATGATATAACCAACATCAGCATGCCAAGTTAGAGCGAAGACCTCAGGGGGTAAATAGGAGTTGTCTTCTCCTTCTGAATCCCCCTCAGAACAGATATCTTCCTCTCGATTACAACCCGAAATGCGTGGAGGGGGGCTGCCTTTGTGCCTACCATGTAGCGACGTCTGCATGAAATTTTATTGCCACGCAAGGCTCGTTTCTTTTGCTCTACATGTTCAATTCCATTGTTTACAATAACTGTCATGCATAGGAATAAAACATAGTGAGATTATGTAAGGAGTGCATGCAGAAATCCAGAGTGATGGTAGCAACCTATGGATAGACCCAAAACCAATAATAGCAGGCAGACAATGGCTTCAGTTAAAAAATACAGATAATGGCTTCTTTACTGTTTGTTTCCCACCCAACATGAAACTCATAGTAGACACCGGAGATTAACCAGATAGTAGATAGATACTATTGATAGCGGCCCCATTATGTACCCCACAACCATTTAAAAACTCAAGTTTGACCATTAGTTTGGAGCTGACTCAGAGTCTAATCGGTGAACAGCACAATAAAGTAGCATGTAATATTAAGCGATGCATAAGTAAGCAGACACGAAAGAGTGCGACCTCTCTTGCGGACCCGTGTAGTCCTCGAGGTCATCTGCTTGGTTGATGATGGTAGTGCAGTTTTCATGGCTACCAGCGGCGGGGAAGAAGATCTGAGGCGGCGAAAGACAGTCTGGAGGTCGGATCCCTGCTGTGCTGGACCCTTCTGTCGTTGGAGCAGCTGAGCTAGGGTGGACGACGGTGCAGCAGGAGCGGGACAAACCACGCAAGGTTTTCTTTGACAACTATCTGTAATAGAAGTAATTCTGTAAGTGCTCATTTGAATTGGAGGATTCCAACAATGCAGGGATAGGAAATAGATAGGAATAGGATAGGAATGCATGTGCAAAACAGAGAATTAAAAAACACAGGATTTCTGCCAATCTGGGTGTTTGATTCATAACAATTGGAAGATCACAGGATGCAAAGAAGCATGGTGAGATTAAATCAAACCACAAGAAAATGTACGGTTATAATGCTATTATGCTACTATCTCTTAGTCTTGTGCTTCATGAATAGGAATTTGAAAAGGAGGACAAGTGAAAATTAAAATTCCTATGTTTTTTCTTTCAAGGAGACACTAAAGGAACAAATCCGTGTGCTCAGTGGACAATATATATAACATGTAGAGTAAAAAAGAGATGCAACAAGTGTACAACCTCTTTGGCGAAGCCATGTCGATCTAAGCGTGATTGGGTTGGCCCGTGAGGATGCTTCGGCTGACTTGGCTGTCGGAGGAGGGGAAGAAGATCTTAGGCGTATGGAGATAGAGCCCGAGGTACTGCTCCGCTGTGATGGAGGGTTTCGTCATTGTAGCAGCTCTGGTGAGTTGTACGACGCCGAGGCTGAAGCAGGACAAGAGAGACAACGAACAACTTTAACCTGAGTGGAATTCTAATAGCATCTCCAATACATGACGTAAAATACATAACCACAAAGTGCTAGATGTAAAATACATCAGCCGCTCATCTCTGAACTTAACTTTCGAAACTGAATTTAACTGTCGAAACTGAACTTAACTGTCGAAACTGAACTTAACTGTCGAAACTGAACTTAACTGTCGAAACTGAACTTAGCTGTCGAAACTGAATTTTGCTGTCGAAACTGAATTTTGCTGTCGAAACTGGACGCACTAGCAAGGTGAGGCTACACGTTGGTTGACTGACCTTTTCATCTCTGGTCAGTCGATTTTGAAGCCGTTGGATACGAAATCAAGGGCCTGCGGTTCATCTTCAACCTCCACCCCCTAAGCCGGCGAAATAGCAGCCCGCCGCCGCCCGCGGCTGGCGGTGCGCCGCCCCGCCTGCCCCGAAAACACTCCCCACCGCCGGTCCGCCGCCGCCCCAGCCATCCCTCTAGCCCCCCCCCCGTGCCGAGCTTTTTCTCCGGCGATCCCCACGCCACCGCCCCGCCAACGCCCCGCCACCGCGGGGACCATCGCCCCCATCCTGAACCCTAAGATAGATAGTGGGGTACCCCTCCGGCGAGCCCCCCTCCCTGTTGCGGCTGGTTCTTCCTTCACCCCGGCGGCATCGGAGTGAAGTGTAGCTAAATCGGAGCAGCATCGCAAGCAAGAGCAAGAGCGAGAGCAGCAGCACGAGCAAGAGCAATAGCAAGAGCAGACCAGGCAGGGACCGAGAGCAAGATCTGAGCAGCAGCGCAAGTGAGAGCTAAAGCAGCAGCAGGTCCTACTGATGTGGACGTCACCGCCGAGGGAGCGACACCGTGGAGGAAGTGGCCGGCGACGCCGTCGTGGATGGAGCCGCGCCGTGTCAGCTCGGGACCGAGCGCCGACAGCACCGTGAGATCGAATCAAGAAGAAAATGCGGTGATTAGTGTACAACCTCTTTGGTGGCGCCGATTAGGTCGCAGCTTCATCCGAGGAAACGGTGATGATGATGCTCTTCCGGTGGTGCAGGTGAAGACGGCGGTGTGGGAATGGAGGTGGTGCGAAAGACGATGGGAATGTCGGGGCAGCTCCTTGGAGGTGGAGGACGGGGTGGCTGAACCGGCGGGACGATGAGATCGACGATGGATCCTCATCCGGTACGATGGATGAGGGACGTCAAGGTGTTGTTGTGGAGGACGTCGTCGGGGAAGAGGCTCCGGCTGGGTCGCGGACGGAGCAGGGTCTGGGGTTTCGTCGCGGGTTTTCGCGGCCTCGTTGTACGAATGGGTGGGCGGATGGGATGGCATTGGGGAACCATGGCTTAGAGACGCACTTGTCCGAAATGTGGGGTAAGTTACGAAAGTACCCCCACCGATTTGAGGCGGTTCTTTTGGTTCAGGGGTACCACGGGAATTTCGCATGTCGGGATTACACAGGAGGTGGGAGTTTTCGCGTGCGTTGTAATTTCGGAATAGCAAGGCGCGGGTTGAGATGGAGGGAGTTGTCGGAGCACAACGAGATAAAGATATATCTTAAATATTTCGGGCTAACAAGGCGCGGGTTGAAATTTCCGGACAAGCCTAACGTGTACTGTACCAAATCAATGTGCCCTACAAATGTCATTCAAAACTTTGAATTCATGTTATGTTCAATTAAAATATTACGCTACGTGTATAATGCATGCAACCTACTACTCAAATGAACGTTTTAGTGCATTTCAAACGTATATACTACCGCTTCAATATGAACTAAATTTGAATTCGTTTCTCTATTTGAATAAGATCTACAGTAATGATTGTTGTGAAGTCAAAGCATTTGAATTCGTTTCTCTGTTGTAATAAGATCTACAATCATCATTATTGTCAAGTTAAACCATCGTTTGTGTATTATCTTCACAGCACACCACATGATTAGTCTCGAGTTACATACACTAGTAGAAAAAGGGTCAAACGTGAAGCACATTAGTGCCGGTTTGTATTTGAGCCGGCACTAATGTATACATTAGTGCCGGTTCCAACGGCTAGCCGGGCCGCTTTCATTAGTACCGGTTCGTGGCGAACCTTTAGCACCGGTTCGTGCCACGAACCTGTACTAATGAGAGTGGTGGCAGGATGTTGTCAGACTGGGGCCCCTCCATCCCCTTTAGTACCGGTTCTTGGCACGAACCGATACTAAAGGTCGTCCTACATAAACCCTTCGTCCACCCGAGCTCGCTTTGTTCTTCCCCTTTCCCCTCTCCTCTCTCTGTTCTTCCCCTCTTCCTCTCGAGCTCATCACACATTTTGCCCAAAATTTGTCAAGATTTGAAGGCCCCCATCCATTCAAATGATCACAAAGGTTAGCAACTTTGTCCTTTCATCTCTCATTGCTAGATTAGCTCTTGCAATGCTTTATATAGTGATTAATTTGTGAGTTTAGTAATTTGGGAGGATATATATATATATGTGCTAGTATTTGATTTATATGCAATTTGAGGTCAAAAATAACACTTAGTTTGCATATGTAGGTGTGGTTTACTTAGTGCCTTCTAAATATCCGTCGTAACCACTGTCGATCGCCCGCACCGTCCCGTCGCCGGCAGCACCTTGTGGTGAGCCTCTTGTTCATGAAATTTTATATAAAAATTGATGTTTGTGTGATTTGGATATATAGTTACTCGTATAATTATCTTACCCGTACGTTGTTTGTTATACATATAGTGCCATGGTTTTGATATCCGTCCCCGTCGGCCCTCGTCCTTGTTATGATTCGGATGTGGTATATATATTCTCTTTTAAAACTAGTTGCATTTCGTGTTTATGACAAATTATGCCCATCAAGTTGACATAGAAATTTTTTCTAGGAGGTATGTGAACCGGAAATTCCAACCGACCCTATTGTCGAGAGGTTAAATTTAGTTGAAAGAGAAAACGAGTACTTGAAAGAAAAATTGAAAATAATTGAGGGGGAGAAGATGGAATTGGAGTTGCATGTTGCCGATGTCGTCGATGATCACAAGATCAAGATGGAGAAAATGCGCTTGAAGATTAGAAAGATTAGAAAATATGCCATCGATAGTGAGGCTTGGTATCATTATGCTGTTGGATCCATTGCTACCTTAGTTGCGATCTTGATCGCATTTGTTGTTGCATTTAAATGCTTTAGCTAGAGAGTTATTTGTTTGTTGCATTTAAGTGTTGTATTAACTTTATGTATGAACTTGTATTAATTTGGTCTATTCGGTGTTGTGTAATGAAGATGAGCCGGCAATGGATGTACGGTGACCGATGCTCTCCCCAGTTCGTTGAGGGCGTGCATAATTTTCTGCTTGCGGCTGAGGCAAACAAGTGGGCGGATGGTTTTATGCCTTGTCCATGTGCTGGCTGTAAGAATGGTCACAATTACTCTACGTCAAGAACCATTCACGTCCACCTGTTGAAGTCCGGTTTCATGCCCCACTATAATGTTTGGACCAAGCACGGAGAAAGAGGGGTTATGATGGAAGACAATGAAGAAGAAGAGGACAACGACAGCTATCCTGGCCATGGGTTCCCTGAATACGATGATACAACAATGGGGGAAGAAGCTGAGCCGGTAATGCAGGAAGAAGCTGAGCCGGCAATGCGGGAAGAAGCTGAAGAAGAGGCATCAGATGAGCCCGTTGATGATCTAGGTCAGGCCATTGCCGATGCAAAGAGAAACTGCGCAAGTGATTTGGAGAAGAAGTTGCACCGCATGTTAGAGGATCACAAAAAATTGTTGTACCCGAATTGCGTAGGTGACAAGAAAAGGCTGGGCACCACACTGGAATTGCTGCAATGGAAGGCAGAGAATGGTGTATCTGACAAGGGATTTGGAAAGTTGCTGGTAATGATAAAGGATCTGCTTCCAAAGGACAACGAATTTCCCGAGAGTACGTACGAAGCAAAGAAGGCTATCTGCCCTCTAGGGTTAGAGGTGCAGAAGATACATGCATGCCCTAATGATTGCATCCTCTACCACGGTGAGTACGAGGATTTGAACGCTTGCCCGGTATGTGGTGCATTGCGCTATAAGATCAGCTGCGATGACCCTGGTGATGTCGAGGGCGAGCGCCCCAGGAAGAAGATTCCTGCCAAGGTGATGTGGTATGCTCCTATAATACCACGGTTGAAACGTTTGTTCCAAAACAAAGAGCATGCCAAGGCGATGCGATGGCACAGAGAAGACCGTAAGAAAGACGGAAAGTTGAGAGTACCCGCTGACGGGTCGTAGTGGAGAAAAATCGAAAGAAAGTACGGGAAGGAGTTTGCAGATGACGCAAGGAGCATATGGTTTGGTCTAAGCGCAGATGGCATTAATCCTTTTGGGGAGCAGAGCAGCAACCATAGCACCTGGCCTGTGACTCTATGTTTGTATAACCTTCCTCCTTGGTTGTGCATGAAGCAGAAGTTCATTATGATGCCAGTGCTCATCCAAGGCCCTAGGCAACCCGGCAACGACAATGATGTGTACCTAAGGCCATTAGTTGAAGAACTCTTACAACTGTGGAATGGAACAGGTGTACGTGCATGGGATGAGCACATGGGGGAAGAATTTGACCTAAAGGCGTTGCTGTTCATGACCATCAATGATTGGCCTGCTCTCAGTAACCTTTCAGGACAGACAAACAAGGGATACCGCGCATGCACGCACTGTTTGGACGATACCGATAGTATATATTTGGCTAATTGTAAGAAGAATGTGTACCTGGGACATCGTCGATTTCTTCCGAGCAGGCATCCCGTAAGAAAGAAAGGCAAGCATTTCAAAGGTGAGGCGGATCACCGAATGAAGCCTCGCCACCGTACTGGTGCTGATGTACATGATATGGTCAAGGACTTGAAGGTGGTCTTTGGAAAGGGTCCTGGTGGACAACCTGTTCCGAATGACGCTGACGGACGCGCACCCATGTGGAAGAAGAAATCTATATTTTGGGACTTGCCCTATTGGAAAGACCTAGAGGTCCGCTCCGCAATTGACATGATGCACGTGATGAAGAATCTTTGTGTGACCCTACTTGGATTCTTGGGCGTGTATGGGAAGACAAAAGATACACCTGAGGCACGAGAGGACCAGCAACGTATGCACGGAAAAGACGGCATACATCAGGGTCATGCAAGCTACGCTCTTACCAAAGAAGAGAAGGACATCTTCTTTGAATGCCTGCTCAGTATTAAGGTACCGTCTGGCTTCTCGTCGAATATAAAGGGAATAATAAACATGGCAGAGAAAAAGTTCCAGAACCTAAAGTCTCATGACTACCACGTGATTATGACGCAACTGCTTCCGGTTGCATTGAGGGGGCTTCTACCGGAAAACGTTCGATTAGCCATTGTGAAGCTATGTGCATTTCTCAATGCAATCTCTCATAAGGTAATCGATCCAGAAATCATACCAAGGTTAGAAAATGATTTGGTGCAATGTCTTGTCAGTTTCGAGTTGGTGTTCCCACCATCCTTCTTCAACATCCTGATGCACATCCTAGTTCACCTATGTGAAGAGATTAATGTTTTGGGTCCTGTATTTCTACACAATATGTTCCCCTTTGAGAGGTTCATGGGAGTCTTAAAGAAATATGTTCATAACCGTGCTAGCCCAGAAGGAAGCATCTCCAAGGGCCGTCAAAATGAGGAGGTCATTGAGTTTTGTATTGACTTTATTCCTGACCTTAAGCCGATTGGTGTTCCTGAATCGCGGCATAAGGGCAGACTGGATGGAAAAGGCACGCTAGGAGGGGAACAAATAATATGTATGGACGGACATTCTCTCACTGAAGCACACTACACAGTTCTACAGAATTCCGCCTTGGTGGCTCCTTATATGGATGAACACAAGAATTTGCTACGCTCCAAACACAGAGCGGTCTGATGACTGGATTACACGTGAACAAACCAGGAGTTTCGCCAGCTGGTTGCAGACACATACCATGCATGACACCTCTATTGAAGATGACTTGTACTTGCTGTCCCAGTTACCATCTTCGAATATAATGACTTTCAAAGGGTACGAGATAAATGGTAATACATTTTACACGATCGCCCAAGATAAGAAGAGCACCAACCAAAACAGTGGTGTCCGCTTTGATGCAGAAACCAAGACGGGAAAGGAAACATATTATGGTTATATACATGACATATGGGAACTTTACTATCGACGTGGTTTGAAGGTCCCTTTGTTTTGGTGCAAATGGGTCAATATGACATGAGGCGGGGTAACGGAAGACCCGCAGTACGGAATGACAACAGTGGATCTCAACAATCTTGCGTATGCAGACGAACCATCCGTCCTAGCCAATGATGTGGCACAGGTTTTCTATGTGAAGGACATGTCTACCAAGCGAAGAAAAAGAAAAGATAAGGAAGCGAATGCATCGTAGGATGAGCCAAAGCGGCACATAGTTCTTTCTGGCAAGAGAAACATCGTGGGAGTGGATGACAAGACAGACAAGTCAGAAGATTATGAAA
This sequence comes from Triticum urartu, assembly GCF_003073215.2. NCBI lineage: Eukaryota > Viridiplantae > Streptophyta > Magnoliopsida > Poales > Poaceae > Triticum > Triticum urartu. The sequence goes on along the minus strand of NC_053027.1, from coordinate 519,169,297 downwards.
AGTTTGATGAAATTGCTCCATTCATAGTGAATATTGACCCGAGCATCCCGTTAAATGATGAAGATTTTCCATGGTTACGGCGCAAAGGGACACACGCGAAGAAAAAGTTTCACACCCAAAGATCTGGGATGTGATCGGCTTCACTATCATCACTTTCTTCTGTGTTTCACACCCAGAAGGGAATCTCTGTAATAGTTAGGGTAGTTAATTATGTGTTTTGGCATTTGAAACGCGAAGAAATTTTATGTGCAAACAAATTCTTTCATGCCTTTACTGATTTTTAAAGTTAAGTTATTCACAAACTAGTGATTCACACTAATTTCAACTAATTCAAAATTTAAACTATTCAAATTTGAAAACTACGGGCACTAACAGAAAGTTTGTAATTTTTTGTACCTAAAGCAAAAATATTCACAAAGAAACTCTAAATACACAAAAAAACAACTCAAAAATAAATAAAGCAAAAAAAATAAAAAAGCCCGCCTACTAGGCCAGAGTGGCCTGCATACGACTAGAAACCCAACCTGTTGTTGGACCAGGATGCAGGCCCGCAAAGGCCTAGTAGGCCAACAGGGAAGCACAGAACATGTAGGCCCAGTAGGCCTGCTTTGGAGAGGAGCTCGAGAGAGCTACCGCACGGGGGTTTATAAATCAGTGCGGTCGCCCCTCGGCTAGCGAGGTGGGACTAAACTTGCGCACCGCACCTGCGCTAGCGCACTCCCTTTAGTACCGGTTCGTGGCACCAACCGGTACTAAAGGGGGGCCTTTAGTACCGGTTGGAGCCACCAACCGGTACTAAAGGGGGTGCGGTTCCCGCCGCTTGGCCTGACCAAAACAGGCCTTTAGTACCGGTTGGTGGCTCCAACCGGTACTAAAGGTGCCTTCTATATATATACAACACTTACGAAAATTTCATTCTCCCTCTGTTTCTTCCTCTGTTTCCCCATTGAAGCACCGCCCGCGCGCCCCGATCGATCGACGCCGACGCCGTCGCCGCCCCCGTCCCCGTCGCCGCCCCCGTCCCCGTCGCCGCCCCGGGCCCGTCCTCATCGCGCCGTCCCCGCGTCGCCGCCCCCGCGTCACGTCCTGGCCCGTCGCCGCCCCCGGTCGTCGCCTCGCCGTCGCCGTCGCCCCGCTGTGAGCTCTCCCCCTCTAACCCCTCTCCCTCGCCCCCGGCGGCCACCATGGGCGCCGCCCCTCCTCGAGCCCATACACACACACAAGCATGATGAACACACACACACACACGTACATATGTATGAATTAATGCATGTATATATTAGTATATACGTATTTTGTATGTTTAATTAGTTTAGATTTTTAGATTATTATTTTTTCACTAGTATATATGTATGAATGCATGTTAGATGGATATAATTAGTGTTTAATTAGTATGGAAATTTTTTATATAATGTTGTTTTTCAGTTTTTTAATGGATGTATAAAAGTTGTGTTTTCTGTTTTAGTGTTAGATGCTTAATTAGTATGAAATAGCATATAGAATTTTGACATATGCAATGATAGCATAATTAGTGTTATATAGAAATGTTAGAAATTTTAGTTATCAAAATCCAATCATTAAAAAAATGTTACTTTTTGCGGGCATATAGCTAGTATTTGTTCTCGACGATGCCCGGCCCGCATCCTCGCCGTCGACCCGTCCGCGACGACGTCCGACTGACCCATGTCCGGGACTGGGCTCCGCCGGGCTGGCACTGGGAGGTGCTGCCTGGAGGGGTGCGCCGCTTGATGAGGAACCCGGCCCCGGGTCCCGTCGTCAACCCTGATCTCGTTTGGTGGCGTTCGCGTGGGCCAGTTTCTGTGCGGAGGGAGCCGGCCCCGCCGGAGGTGGTACGTCGCCATGTCAGGGAGGAGGACGAGCACGTCCATCGCTACATGGTTGCGTTAGAGGGCAGCAGGTTCTCCAATACCTGGCAGTTTCTTCAGGGATCTCACTTCAGCTATGATCCTGTGAGGGTTCCTTATCTTTGGGTGTCCACCGCCCGCGCCGCAGGAACCGCGAGTGTCCTAGATTCTTCTGTAGTATTTGATCTTTAATTAGCTACCTAGCCAGTGATGTACTATTCAATATTATATATTATTCAAGACGATGTATTCGAGATTATATCTATTATTCGAGACGATGTATTCGAGATTATATCTATTATTCGAGACGATGTATTCGAGATTATATCTATTATTCGAGACGATGTAATTTGAATACTAAATTGTTTTATATTTCTTTTGGCATAGTTAAATAAAAGCTATGGCGGACAATACCAACAGAGAGGGAGAACAGACCATGTTTGATATAATACGCGGGCCAGATGATGATCAGAATGAAGAAGATTATGACGGCTCCGAATTTCTAAACAACACCGGAGAGGGTGATATGATATTCGATCGCGATGACCGAATTGATGAAGTCATGACCGGCGAGGTATATATATTTATATAAGCAGGCATCTGGTGATCATCACATGTTTTAAATGAGTTGAAGATATATTAACGAATCGATCTTTCTTCTTTCAGCCATCCGGATCGAGCAAATCTTCAGGCAACAGGACGAAACGAGGCCCGAACAAAAAGTTGAAGGAGGGCGTAAAGTATAATATCGAGGCAATCAAACCTAATGGCGAACCATTAGTGCCTAAGAAGATTGCGGACAAGTTCGTTCGTCAGTGCGGAGTTCTTGTGAAGGACCAACTCCTGATCTCCCTTCAAGAATGGAGAGAGCCAGCAAAGCAACGTCCAGATCTTACTTTTGTCGACGATAGACAAAAAAGTCTGCTTTGGGATACTCTCATGGAACATTTCACCCTACCAGATCATTTCACAGAAGCAGATGTGTAGAAAGTCAAGGACGCTGCTCTTAGGAAGATGGCGGTTGCATTCAAGAACCACAAGAATCATGAATAGGACAAGTACGTCAAGGGAGGAAGGAAGACTCCAGTATTCGAGGGAACACTAGAGAATCAAAGTGCTCATTGGGACGATTTCATGAAATTCAAGGATTCAGAATTAGCTAAGGAACGGTCGAGAATAAACAAGAAGAATGCCGAAAAAAGGATAAGTTCCATAAGCTGGGGCCAGGTGGCTACGTGGTGGCAATGCCTAAGTGGGATAAGTCTGAGAAAGAGATGGAGGATGCAGGTGTCACTCCGGTTACTAAGAGCTGGCCCCCCAAGTGCAGGACTTGGTTCTATGCGCATGGGGGGGAGTTGGACCCGAAGACAAACAAAGTTTCGACGAAGGCATGTCTGAACGGAGCCGACGATAATATACTTGTTGCAATAGAAGAGGCTCGAACGGGGGTGTTCCAGCCCAACAGAGAGAACGACGAGCTTACGCGTGCCCTGGGAAATCCTGAACACCCGGGAAGAACACGAGGCAAGGGCGCTATTCCGTGGTATGAGGGGTTTTCAGACTGGAACGCCGACTACAGAACCCATGCGAGAAGGAAGATTGCGGAGGAGAAGCAGAGGAAGATGGAGGAGGAGAAGAGGAAGCTGGACTATGAACGCCTTCAAGACTTAGAATCAGCGCACGCGGACTTGGTAATCAAATTCCAGCGGCAGCAGGAGCAGATCGACTCATTTAGCCAGCAAAGGGGGTCTCAGCAGCTGCAGCAGCTAGCGGATGATCCAGCATTGGATACCACCGCCCCATCCATGCCGAGAAGCAGCGTGGGTTCCGCCCCGTTTGACGCAATGCTGGATAGATACCCTGTGGATGACATCGTGGAGAACACTAACTGCGAGCTACACTTCAAAATTAAGAACATATCCTTGAAGGTGGCGGACGGTGTTGCTTATACAAATTCCCCCGATGCAACCTTCCATTGCAACCCGATTCCAGCAGGCTATGCTCGTGTCGTGGTTGATGAGGTGGTGGACCAATATTCGGGGCTAGAGCTTGACACTCCTGGAGGTGACGAGGAGCACACACTCGGAGATGCCAAACATCGTATCATCCTATGGAGAAAGGATTGCATCATCTTTCGAAGGCCACCGACACCGCGTCACCCGACTCCTCGTCGAAGTCCGCCACCGAGTCAGCAGACTCCCGCTCCTCCAAGTCCACCAACGCGTGAGGCCAATCCTCCTCCTCCAAGTCCGGCAAAGTGTCAGGCCACTCCTCCTCCAAGTCCGACACAGCGTCAGACGTCCACTCCTCCTCCAAGTCCGGCACAACCTCAGGCCACTCCTCCACCAAGTCCGACATAGCTTCAGGCCACTCCTCCTCGTCCAACTCAGCCCTGTCAGCCGTCTCCGCCGCCTCAGCAATCGCAGAAGAGACACCCCGTAGCTATGGTGCGTAGCGGTACGAGTCGAGGTCATAGTACAGGAAGTACAGGCGGAGGCAAGCGATATAAATATGGTCCAAACCTCACTACTCCTCTTCCTGAGAGGGCTTACGACAGGACCGAGGAGCAAACCAATGCCATAGTGCGGGCAGAAGTCGACGCCCATTTTGGATCGAAACTGCCACCGCCGCCAAGGGAGAAAGTGCCTGTGGAAGTAGTTGACCACTTCATTCGTATGGCTCAACCACCAGCTCCTAAGCCTGTTGACACAGACTATGAGCGCCACATCAGGAAGTTACATCGACAACGTCTATAGAAGGAGGCGAGCTCGAGCTCGAGCAAACAACACTCAGTTGTCAAAAAATGCGGGAAAACCGTTGCCCAGCTGGGAGAACAGGCGGCGCAATCGATCCCCCCGTTTGTTGTGCCGCCAACAACACGTGACAGTACGCGCGCCCAATATTATTGTGCGCAAACAGTTTACGTTCCCGAGGTGGGCGATGTGGTAATAACCCAGGAGCATATAATGCAGGCTGAAACTCTCAACATCACTGTTGTACAACTCCTCGAGATCGAGGACATGCCTGTGCTTACAGAGGAGGAAATAAAACGGAAATATGCCCGGGGCCAACCTTTGGTCAAGCCAGAAGAGGTCAAGAAGCTCCCAACGAGAATGTATGAATTGCATCAATGGTACATGGACATTACCAAGAGATCCGATCGAGAGTCCCTCATGGTGCAAGTCAAGAAGGATCATTACGACCATGAGAAACCTGTGACCATTGAGTATTCTGAACTATTTCAGTTATACAATCAAGACGCACTCGACAAATCTATCGTCAGTTGCTATTGTCTGTAAGTGATTTCTTTCTGTAATTTAAGTCTCAAGCTAGTTGTAGTGATCCTTTTGATCAATCATTACCTGTAATTATCCTCACTATATTCTTTTCTGTGGTATTATGCAGGATGAAGATGTATGAAATGAGAAAAGGTGGACGCTATGGCATTGGGTTCATTGACCCAAACAGCATTAATGAATACACATGGGAAATAAACAAGCATCATGAAAAGCAGGTAGAGGACAGCATGCTAGAGTTCTTGAAGCGCCTCAAATACAATGAAGATATACTACTTCCTTACAACTTCTAGTGAGTCACACTTTCTTATACTACAAATTCTCTATTTTTGCCTACTAGCTAGCTACATGTTTTTGCTTACATATGCCCGCTTAATTAAGACATGCAAATGTGTGTGCATGCAGATTTCACTGGATCTTGTGTATCATTAAAGTTGATGCCAGAACAGTTGAAATACTGGACTCACTACTCAAAGCAAATAGTGACTATAACATCTTGTTTGGGATAGTCAACAGGTAATTTCAATCATTATTAACTATATATCTCGGCCTATTTAGTTCGTCATTTCATGATATGAACTATTTAATAACTCCTTTATTCATTTTCTTTGTCGGCGGGCAGGGCTTGGGCAAGGTTCATCAGCGTCACGGAAGGCGAATGGAAATGACAGCTGAAATGGTTTCGACCCAAGGTAAGTAATTAAGTAGTACTAGCTAGCTAGCCAGCTGCCATCTCTTTAATTATCATGCTTGATTAATTATTATCTGATCAAATTAAATTCCATTCTCGTAATAAAGGCCCTGAAGCAGGCGCAGGGGACTAATCTGTGTGCATTCTGCGTTTGCGAGAACATTCGCATGATGGCGTCCGAAAGGAGCAGATCTCAAAGACAGGAATGGGTACGCTTGTCAGAACACTATTCACAATTTTTACACCATTATCGATATCTAGTCACACAACTAATACACATGCATATTGATCTCCTTCTTAACAGTTCACAGAGGTGCGGGACAAGCTCCTAGAAACGGAGCGCGTAGAAGCACTTCAAGAGGAAATAGCGGGGTTTTTGCTCGACCATGTCATAAATCCGAAGGGAGAATACTATTACCCGCTACCGCCCCCATCGACCAGGTCATGAACCACTTCCAATTGTCATCGTGCTCCGAAGGCACCAATTAGGCTAATGCCACTGGCTCCGAAGGCAACATGCATATGTAGGAGAAATTGTATATAGCTATATATACATGTGTGTATGTGTGAATTAATATGGTGGTTTGTGAGACATTGATGATATATATATGATTGGTTCTACTAGAAATTCTATTTATATATATATATATATATTCATAACGTGTACAATGTGTAGTATCATAAAATACCAGCAAACAAAAAAGAATTAAAATGGAAAACACAAAATTAAATGAAAAAGAAATCATAAAACCAAAAAAACCTAAACATTTTAGTACCGGTTGGTGTTACCAACCAGTACTAAAGGGCTCCCGGCCCTCGGAGCTGGCTCATGCCACGTGGTTGCCCTTTAGCACCGGTTCATGCTGAACTGGTACTAAAGGGGGGGCCTTTAGTGACCACACTTTAGTGCCAGTTATGGAACCGGCACTAAAGGGCCTTACGAACTAGTGCTATTGCCCGTTCTGCACTAGTGATATGAACTATGTGTACTATATGAACTCGAACTAGATTTTTTGAATCCACTTTATTTTGATTACAAATCACATTACATTTCTAGCTCTAGCTAGATCTTCATAATCTAAACCATGTCTCATATGTATAATGTGTTTATCACATTATGTATGGTGCCCCGCCCCCTACGCCTACAAGTATTTAGATGTGAGTTACAAACACCACACATTACCACAAATTCAAATAAAATGTGAGAATGTTCGATATATAGTATTGTTTAGATTGTTCGATATTTAGTTGTAAGCTGCAAATGCCACACATTATCACAAATTCAAATAAAATGTGAGATTGTTTGATGTATAGTATGGTTTAGATTGTTCGGCATTTAGCTGTGAGTTGCAAACGCCATGCATTATCACATTATGGTATAACATGTGCACAGCACGTGTATCACCGCTATATTCATGCATGCAATGTTTAAAACACTATGATCTCCTATTCAAATATATGAATCCGCTTTCATATCAAATTATGATCTTTGTTAGTCTCTTACACCCACACAATCCTCTAACCTTTGTAGCTACCACTAACTTTCTCTCGTGCATGCACACGCCCTCCTCGCCCTCCCCCTCCCTCAGCATTCTATCCACCGGGCACATTCATTTTTTTCTTTAGGTCGTTCTCCCAGAGTCTCCACAACTCCTTTCCGACACACACCGATCGATAAACCTCTCCAGCGATGCCTGCCTACAACATACAAACACACCTTCAATCTCCTCCTTTATGTGTCCTTGCCTCGTGTCTCTCATACGGTCAGACACACGTGTAAACTCTCGCCCCTCTTTTCATCGCTCTCACAACCGCACACTCCTCCCCCTATCTAGCTAGTAGTTGGGCCTCTCGTGCCACCTCCTAGCTCCATTCTCTCTGTCTATCCGTCTCGCTAGGCCTTATTTGCCTCTAACAAATGAACGTACACCGACCGATCTCTCGCTATACATATAGCTAGCTAGGTCCTTATAACTCGTTTTTACCCACACGTCAATCGATCTACCGATCTAGTTAGGTTTGCTTACCAAACACATGGTTCCCCTTCATCATCCATGGATGTGTCCCGACAGATCTATCACACACAGGCACACACAGAAACACATCCCCACTCTTATTGATAACATTGCAGTTCCACCCTCAGTTTGTCTAGTAGGCCTCTCCCACCATCTTCGAGAAGCAACTCCATCACCCATCCAGCACTCTACCCCTCTCCCTCCCTCTCTCTCTCCTCTCTCTCTCCCATCATATTTCCCGTCCTTCAGTTATGTATGGATGTCGACCGATCTCCCTCAAGACATAGCTGGGTCTCTCCTTCTCAACACATATACGAGTCGTTCTACCTCTATAGTTAGGCCTCTGCCTACCCCTCCCACCACCCCCCTCCCCCACACACACACCGATGCATCGACCGCTCTAGTCATGTCTCCTTGCCACACACAAACTTGACATGTGCCCTCTAACGTTCCGGTAGGCCAGTCGCCCTATATCTTTGACTTGTACACACACACAATTTCGATGGCTCTCTTCATCGATCTCGCACCCACCCACTTGATCCTCTCTTCGACTCTATCGATAGCTATGACCCCTCCCTCTCTTCTTGTGGATTGCCCGACCCTCTATGTATGATATGGATAGGCCTCCATTTCACACACATTGCATGCAAAATTTTGTTTGAGATGTCATCGACACATATTCCCACAAATAATTCACGAAATCAACCCCCACCCCACCCCACCCCAAAACAAAAAACACTCACGAACGTGGTTTGTATCTCTCATACACACCCACGTAGGTGGGGGACGTGCACGAAGAGAAGAGGTGCATGCACGGCGCACGTACTCCCGTTTCTTTCCCAACCACACCCGCGCGGGTACACGGTGGAGCTCATTTCTGTACGAAAAAGGCAGCCCATGTGGTAATTTGGCACGTGTACTGGTTGTCCACTTGGTGGAGGGAGGATCGTCTACCACGGGTGAACAAACAAATTACGACTTGACGTGTTATGTTAAAAAAAGAGGCAAACCATGTGGGCCTACCTTAGAGGCAAGGCTCTATACACTGGAGTACTTTTGATGTGTCCCCTCAACTCGCAGAACGAGGAGAAGCTTGCTTAGTACGCCATCTCCCCCGCCCACGGGCGCGGTGGCTCGCAGGATGAGGTGAAGCTTGCTTACTACGCCTTACGCCCGCTCCCTCGCCCATGCGCGCGGTGGCTCACAGGACGAGGAGAAAAATTTACTACTCCCTCCGTTTACTCCTCGTCCCTACTACCTTGGTTATATAGAGATTATATCATATTGTTTGGAATATATATGTCCTTTAGTAGATTTCAATATGAACTACTAGTACATACTCCAAACACTGATGTATATAGACGTATTTTAGAGTGTAGATTCACTCATTTTGCTCTGTATGTAGCACTCTCCCTCGCCCCTCGACCCTCACCCACGTGGTGGGCACGCAGCAATTCATTCGGTCTCATATAGCCAGAACGATATACTGCACTACCATTATTGCTCGACTTCCCGAAGAGGCGAAGAGCCAATCGCAAGGTCAATATTTTGGAGATGCCAAGCGCAAGCTTATAGGGGAACGAGTAGTAGGTGTCGTGTCATTTATAAATACAGTTTTTTTTTCTTCAGTGGCACGTACGCAATATGATAGGTTCATATGGAGAGAAAAGGAAACCGCTCCACTATATACATAGTCAAGACGGGCCAGCCTACATGGTTGATTACTGGGGTTGCTCTCTTCACACTCTCTTGCACAAAATGACTGTGGGCACTTCTCTAACATCCCGGCGGATCACGTCCGCTTGGGGAAGGGGTGGATGCTTAGTGTAGATGCGGTGGCCGTCGCCGACGGCGAAAACCCACTGTCGGCACATCCCGATCAGGGGTTCCCGCCGTTCTCTCTCACAAAGCCGGTGAGGTTGCCTTCGTCCCTTGCTCACTGCCGCGATGTGGGCAGTTGCCGCCTCCTGCCGCCCTCCTCAAGGTTGAGCTACGTCCCTCAGGTACAACTCCCTTTACACCCGGCTTGCACCACTGCTCCAGCTGCCCACATCACTCCCTGTGGATATTTCTCTACTTCTTTGCCCCGCACATACCTCTACTGGCTTCTACGTACTGTATTTGTGATGAGTTTATGTCTCATCAACTAGTCCCAGTAATCTTATTCTAATCACGCTTGTTCAATTTCTTTGCCACAGGGATGCTCATCTCGATTTTGGTGAAACTGCACAAAATGATCCGATGGTCAAAAGGTTGCAAACTTCATTTATTAGGAAGCTCGAACATTGCCAGCAAATTGAAGCCTGGTCAGGGTTCACGGTTCAAGGGCTAGGGACTGCATGGATCATTTTTTTTCTTTAGCTGCCTCTATTCCAAAATAAGTGTCAACTTTAGTAGTAGTAGTACAACTTTGTACTAAAGTTTGCACAAAGTTGAGAAACTTATTTTGGAACGGAGGGAGTACATATTTGCTATGAACTGTCAATCATTGAGATGCAATAGCATGCATGTTAGTCTCCTTTGTATTTGATGAAATGTTGCAACGGGCAACCTTGGACGCAAGATACATGTAACAGAAGCTGGAAGCTTCATAGCATTGTACAAATTTATCTCGCTGATAAATTACAGTACGTACTATACTAGTACTTCTTCCGTTCCTAAATATAAGTCTTTGTAGAGATTTCACCATGAACCACATGCGGATGTATATAGATGCATTTTAAGTGTAGATTCATTCATTTTGTTCCATATAAAGTGGAATCTCTACAAAGACTTATATCTACTAGTAATAGCTAGCCCCCACTACTAGGAATTCTCTATCCTCTCCTTGAGCCACGTCATCAAAATTGATGTAGCCGTTAGATGAAGTAAATCAGTCCATAATAGCCGTCTGATCTTGACGTTGAGAGGCTCCGAACTAAGCCACATCCAAGCATGCATAAATACCGTGCCACATGCATGTGAGTGGGTTTTAAATCACATCAACATGTCTGCATGCAAGCATGCACCGGTAGCATGCCTGTAAGTGAGCTTTTAAGTCCCATTAACATGTCAAAAAGAAAAATATAATCCCATTATGCAGTAGGAGTTGGCTGATCTTTTTTCCTTACGTGGGATGATCTAAATGATGATGGGAGTTTATTTAGTTTGGCTACCACATTTGTCATGCGGTTATAGAGTTTTTTGTGTTCTATGAAATCGATAATTTTGCGCAGAGAGATATACCGCTGTTCCGCGCCAACGCGCGGGGACTCATCTAGTAATATTTAGGAACGGAGGGAGTACTATGTAAAGAGTTAGGTGTCGCACGGTGATAGTGTGAGGTGGGCCATGTAATCACTGAGCCTGCGTGTTTTCACTGCTCTTGCACGCCTCTGTTGTAAGAATGGAGAAAATTGTAATCTAGTAGTAGTAGTATACCTCCTTTCGCCGAAAGCGTGGGACATCCAGCAGTCCTACCACCTCAGTAATAAAGACCAATGAGTCATCAAATCACATAGAGCCAACAGTAAGTTGGACGGACGAAGCAACCATCACTCTTGCGCCAGTGAGAGGTCACATCCCCTCTGCCCGGGCATGAATGCGGCACTGATTCTTTGGAGCGGCGCTGACCGTTTTGGGCGGGAAGCGCGGGCAGGCGATGGAGGGGCTTTGGGTGGGCCAGGCTGGTCAGGAGAGGGCGTGGCAGCTGTCCGCATGTACCTACCGGACACGCCCAGAAACGAGAGGATGCACCGACTCTCGCGGCTAAAATCGTACACTACACAACTTCTCTCTATAGGAGTAGGTCAATTTGTCGCTCTCTCTAACACACACACACACACACGCACGCACCCTGGTCCCGTTGCACCTTCTAACGTGACTTATTACACCTAGACGGAGGGAGTAGTAAGTATACGAGATACGGTGGCACACTGACTTAAGTCGGATACAAGTGCCCAAAATTTGTGTGCATGTTATAATAAGGATTCACTTAAAATAGTACGTGAGCGAACAGAGGGATCAATTGGACAGTGTTCCCGAGCAGTAGCGAGATGTGTGAGGTAATATACACCGCTGGCGCTTTTAATTTTTCTTATTAATTTTTTTGTTTCACCCTCTGACTGGTGGGACCCAACGTACTACATGGAGAGAGGTAAGGTGACTAAGGCTGCATTATTTTTGCACCACTGTGGATAGTCTTACCACCAAAGCCACATGACACGATTATGATTGAAATCCCAATGACTCCCACACGCACACACGAAAACACGGCATGATTGTCACACGAATGCAGGAATGTATAAAAGGTTATTTCCCTCTCGTTGAACATAACGGGAGGGTTGTGTAGCTGGTTAGCCTGTTCGCTCACTCTCTCGCCCTCTCCCGCTGGAGCCTCAGCGCTTGTAGTTGCTCTTTTCACACTCTCTCGCCTTCTCCAGATCTAAACAAGACTTCGTTGGCCTCTCTCTCCCCTCACTACTGCTCAAAGAGCCGGCAGGATCCGTCCGCCCTGAAGGGAAGGAGGCTTAACGCTGTCGCCGTCGACGAGGGACTACCGGCGCAGCTGTTCACTTTCCACCCAGCGGCGGCGCGGGAGGGCCTCCGACCCCTTCTTCTTCGTCGCCGTCCCGTCGCCCACCGAACCACGCCCCAAGAATCTTAAGGTATAATTTACTTACTCCACATGCATTGCTCTAGCTGCATGTATACCATGAATCTAGGACGTGGTTCAAAGAGGAAATGAGTGGGGGAAAGTAGTGGGAAAAGTTGTATATAGCATGAATCTAGGACGTGGTTCAAAGAGGAAAGGAAGGGGGAAATTTTATAGCATTAATCTAGGACGTGGTTCAAAGAGGAAAGGAATGGGGGAAAGTAGTGGGGAAAGTTGTATTGCATAAATCTAGGACGTGGTTTAAAGAGGAAAGGAAGGGGCGAAAGTACTAGTTCAAAAAGGAAAGGAAGGGACAAGGCTGTAGAGTTTGAGCAGGACTAGATTTGCTGCGCTCACATAGGGAAAGGCGTCTAAAGATAACAAAACTGGGACCAACACAAATATGCTCCTTGGTTGCTTGTTCTTTGTTGCAACAGACTGTGCATGACCACAGTACATCGGTAGATGCACATGGTGCTGGTGCGTCCACTGTCCCGTGCAACTCATTAGCTGTTGTTAATCTAAGGCCCTGTTTGGTTAAAAACTCCCTAGTCCCTACCTGCTGGGTTCCAAGGACTAAACATGGACTAGAGGTTATTAAATGACATGCTAAAAGACCATGTTACCCCTAGTAATGAACTAATAGAGACAATGTGCGATGCGTGGCAGGGGCAACTGTTGGAAAAAGTCCCAAAAAGACTCCCTCGGGGTATTCTTTCTTTAGTCCCAAATGCCCACTTTTAGTCCCTAAAAGTCCCTCCTCTTTGGTTTAGATGGGACTGACACAGAGTTTTCTTAGTCCCTACACCAAAATGTCCCTGTAAACAAACACCCTCTAATAATGCCGCTGGAAAATTGATGCAATGCCACAGTTAAAAGCAAATTACATGTTTAATGAATTTTATTGTTAATATAATCTCTATGTTAATATTAATCAATGCCACCGTTTGAGAAATGCTACTATCTTGCTTTCTTTCCCATTTAGATAAGGTAGATGCTTCTTTTTGTTGGCTTCTGTGTCATCCACCGTTATTGACCACTAATTGTTTCCTTTGCACCTCTGTGTAAACAGGGTTATCTGCTTCACCTCATTGCCATTGTGACCTTTTGTTGCACTTCACAAAACACTTTTGTTTTAAGAGTGTTTTGTGCAGTTCAACCAAAATGTCACACCAACAACGTTGCTTGATTGCTTGATCTTAGTGGAACTGCACAAGATGAGATCTTACTTCCTATCCATTAATGCGAATTTGGTTCAGATCTTCTTCTTGTGAGTTGTTTGAATTCCGCATCATGAGAGGTCAGTACTAGCCTTCTTTCACATGATTCTGTAGTGTGCATTCATATGTTGTGCTACTTGTACGATAATGTTGCTTGATTTTAGTGAACTGCACAAATGGAGACAAGACTTCCAATCTGTATGTGCACCATAATATCCCATTGAGGTAAGATAAGGATATTTCACAACTGCTGGCCTGTATTTTGCCACTTTCATCAGAAAATTAAGTTTAGTACTATACTTGTGCTCCCTAATTTACATGCCAAATCTTACATTGAAGGCGAAGCCTGTTTGTTATTGAACCAAGTGATGAAGGGAAGAACAAGGGGAAGAAAAACAAAATTCAACTGCCAGTGCTGTAATGAAGCACTGGAACTATGATGACACAAGTAATGATATAGTTTTGCATCTTAATTTATTGCTATGGCTGGAACGAGCAATTGTTTTGCCACTAATTTGATGCCACTCTTAATGTAATATGTAATTATCTCTACTTGTGCAAACAGGGATCTTCTTTGAAGATACCATATATTTTAGTGGAACTGCACAAGAAGATGTTGGAAACATTAAACTAATCGAGGAGTATATAGTAAGCATGGCCACCACCGTAGATTGCAACAGATGGTTCCGGAGAATTGCTTCATCTGTATGCTCTACACAATAAGCCTCCTGACAAAGGTTGGTACTCGCCCACTGATTTCATCCATATGATTGAGCTTTGTCATCTCTATTGGTGTTGTGCTACTGTTTAGATACTGTCATGAAAAAGTGGTATTGTCCTTGAGAAGTGCTTCATCTGTGCTGTTTTAAATATTTCCTTTCCTTTTTTCGAGCAAACAGTGATGCTAGCATTTAGTAGTCTTCTTGTCTTTGCACAACAGGATCATATTCCTCTGAAGAAGAATATGGAGTACGTGAAGTGACTAGTTCCGATTATGCCAGGATGAAGAATCCCTGTCTATCTTATCATCAGAAGGAGCAGTTGAAGGATGGTTACATTACTCCCCCACAAGACCAAACTAACTTCAGTTCAGAAGGACTGACAAAATCTCCATTTTTTTGCTGTGATGCGCGAGTACAATGTTGTTCTAGGATTCTTTCTGGTGAGTTCCATTTTTCTAAAAGTGTGCTCTACATGGACCATGTATGTGCCTGTTGACACTGTCAATTCATAGTATAGTTTGCTCTATACTAATCACTTTTTTGTATTTGTGCAAATAGGGGTGCTCAACTTGATTTCAATGGGAACTGCACAAAATGTTCATGAATACATCGAATCATTCATTTCCACCACAAGAAAGGAGGTGTCGATAAGTTCATGGTGTTGCAACATATAAGGGCAAAATCATATAAGCTACGGGCGAATTTGGTTGATTTTGGTGGAACTGCACAAAAAGAACAGCTGGTTTATTTAGCATGAGGTGCCATGTTAATGTCCAAACTGATGGCAAACCCTGCCCATTCCACAATCGTAGGCATTTGATATTTTGGAATGGGACAACCTTGTCAAATTTTGCTCATTGATTTTAGCAAGACATGCGTTTGATATTTTCGAATGGGATGCCCTTGCTGTCAGTAGCGTCGATCAATTTTTTCTTTATTCTTTAGTTGTGAAGTAAATATTGCCTATGACATGTGAGTCGCCGAGATGCATAATCATTGATTGTTTTGAATGTTCTCTATGAATTGCCAGGCCTGTGTGTTTGATTGCAATGTACAGAAACGCTAAAAAGCTGCTCAAACTCTTTGTACTCCTTCTGTTCCTTTTTACTTCGCACATTGTGAAAGTGCATACTTTTTTGTATAAGATTGGTCAAAGTATAGATACTTTGACTGCAGACAAAACTTGTATGCAGACTAGAAAGGACCGGAGGGAGTACATGTGAAACTGCTGCAAACGAGGTGATCACCCTGGGAATAATGCTAGTATGTATTGTTTTGCATGTTCATCCAATGCGAGTGATACAGGAATTCGAACTAACCGAAATAAATTCATTCATACATGGTCGGATTTCATATAAACGTGCTGGATTTCATTACATTTCATACATTCTTCAACTAAAAAGGGGTGCGCTGGAGGTATAATTAATTAACTGAAGCTACCCACCTGTGTCCCGCTGAGCCGAACAGAAGCTTCAGTGACTTAAATGCAGGTGCAGTTGCGTAACTGACATGTGAACTGTTGGGTCCATGTGTCAGTCAGCCAACTGCACCAGCAGTTAAGAAGAAGCAGCGTTATTCTCCAGCAGAACTCCCCGACTCCACGTCGCCGCCAAGAAGCTAACCGGCCGTCAATGGTCAACCCGCCTAGCTTGGCTTCAACAGGAGGGTAGCAGCGGTGGCCTTACTTGGACCCGAGCAGCGGCGACCTACCGTGTTCTACTCTTCCTCATTTTTTGTGTGGCGCGGCCTCGTTGGCAGCGGGGCGAGGCCTCGGCGGAGCCAACGATGTCCTATGTCTCGTTGCCGGCGGGCGGCGCCTCAGCGGAGCAGTGGAAATCCTTCCCCGCGTTGCCGGCAGGGTGGGGCCTTGGCTGAGGAGGCGATGTCCTCTGCCTCGTTGTTGGCGGGGCGGGGCCTCGGCGGAGCCGGTGGTGTCCTCTGCCTCGTTGTTGGCGCCGCGGGGCCTCGTCGACACCAGCGGAGCGGGGACTCGTCGGAGCCGGCATTGTCCTCTGCCTCGTCCTCGGTCCCGCCAAACAGCGCCTCGCCCGCTTCATCGCCCTCTTTTCTAGCCTCTTTGTAGGCGGCCGCAGCCTCCGCCACCCGCATGCGGTCCCACCAGCGCTCGAGGCGGCCCTTGCGGGCGGAGCGGTACGAGTCGAGCAGCGCCTCCTACTCCGCCCGCTCCGTGGCGATCTGCTCCTCTGCCTGCAGGTGCTCCTGGAGGAGATGGTGGTTGTAGGCGGCATCGACCTGCGCCTCCCGGAACTGCTCCTGACGCATCTGCCTCACACTGTCCATATATTGGGCACGGGCCTCGCCGATGGTCATGGTGCAATACACCGGCGAGGACGGTGCGGAGGAGGGGGTTGGCGCCGGATCGTCGACTACCATGTTCTCCATTGAGACGTCGTCGTCCTCTGGCTGCCTGCCGGCCAACCGGTCGGCAGAAATGGCTGCCATCTCCTTGTGGTCCATCGTCCGCCCGTCCCGAAGAGTGCTGGAGCGCGAGGAAGCCATGGTGGGCAGTAGTGGTGTGGACAGAAGAAAGGGAACAGATGCGGATGACTGCGGCTATGGTCGGCGCAGCAGTTTATATAGCAATGGTGGGCGGGCGGAGGGACGGACGTGTGGCGCCGGAGTAGCCGCCTTGGCAACCGCGTATCATTAATGTGGGCGGCAGATGGACGGACGGACGGCACTTGTGTCGTTTGAAGGCGGAGCAATCGCCTGCACCGAGAAGCGGGGCGGGCGGCGCTGACTATTTCGGGCGGAAAGCGCGCGCGGGCGAGGAGATGACTTTACTTAGAGAGGATGACAATGGGGACCCACCAGGTCCATAGCCTCACGTACGCAAGTGCCTCCTTATTATATATATATATATGTGTGTGTGTGTGTGTGTGTGTGTGTAAAACTATACTCCCTCCGTCTAGGTGAATAAGTCGTATTAGAAGGTGCATCACGACCTAGGTGCAAGCAGATTGGTGGAAAAGAAGAATATTTCTCTCTTCTAAATGTTGGAAATATGCCCTAGAGGCAATAATAAATTGGTTATTATTATATTTCCTTGTTCATGATAATCGTTTATTATCCATGCTATAATTGTATTGATAGGAAACTCAGATACATGTGTGGATACATAGACAACACCATGTCCCTAGTAAGCCTCAAGTTGACTAGCTCGTTGATCAATAGATGGTTACGGTTTCCTGACCATGGACATTGGATGTCGTTGATAACGGGATCACATCATTAGGAGAATGATGTGATGGACAAGACCCAATCCTAAGCCTAGCACAAAGATCGTGTAGTTTGTGTGCTAAAGCTTTTCTAATGTCAAGTATCATTTCCTTAGACCATGAGATTGTGCAACTCCCGGATACCGTAGGAATGCTTTGGGTGTATCAAACGTCACAACGTAACTGGGTGGCTATAAAGGTACATTACATGTATCTCCGAAAGTGTCTGTTGGGTTGGCACGAATCGAGACTGGGATTTGTCACTCCGTGTAAGCGGAGAGGTATCTCTGGGCCCACTCGGTAGGACATCATCATAATATGCGCAATGTGACCAAGGAGTTGTTCACGGGATGATGTGTTACGGAACGAGTAAAGAGACTTGCCGGTAACGAGATTGAACAAGGTATAGGGATACCGACGATCGAATCTCAGGCAAGTAACATACCGCTAGACAAAGGGAATTGTATACGGGATTGATTAAGTCCTTGACATCGTGGTTCATCCGATGAGATCATCATGGAACATGTGGGAGCCAACATGGGTATCCAGATCCCGCTGTTGGTTATTGACCGGAGAACGTCTCGGTCATGTCTGCATGTCTCCCGAACCCGTAGGGTCTACACACTTAAGGTTCGGTGACGCTAGGGTTATAGAGATATTAGTATGCGGTAACCCGAAAGTTTTTCGGAGTCCCGGATGAGATCCCAGACGTCATGAGGAGTTCCAGAATGGTCCAGAGGTAAATAATTATATATAGGAAGTGCTATTTCGGCCATCGGGACAAGTTTCGGGGTCATCGGTATTGTACCGGGACCACCGGAAGGGTCCCGGGGGTCCACCGGGTGGGGCCACCTGCCCCGGGGGGCCACATGGGCTGTAGGGGGTGCGCCTTGGCCTACATGGGCCAAGGGCACCAGCCCCAAGAGGCCCATGCGCCAAGAGAAGAAAAAAAGCGGAGAGTCCTAAAAGGGGAAGGCACCTCCGAGGTGCCTTGGGGAGGATGGACTCCTCCCCCCCCCCTTGGCCGCACCCTTCCTTGGAGGAAGGGGCAAGGGCTGCGCCTCCCCCTCTCCCTTGGCCCTATATATAGTGGGGAAAAGGAGGAGCAACGATACCTAAGGCCTGGTGCCTCCCTCTCCCTCCCGTGACACATCTTCCTCCTCCCGCAGCGCTTAGCGAAGCCCTGTTGGAATCCCGCTACTTCCACCACGCCGTCGTGCTGCTGGATCTCCATCAACCTCTCCCTCCTCCTTGCTGGATCAAGGCATGGGAGACGTCTCCGTTCCGTACGTGTGTTGAACGCGGAGGTGCCGTCCGTTCGGCGCTAGGATCATCGGTGATTTGAATCACGACGAGTACGACTCCATCAACCCCGTTCTCTTGAACGCTTCCGCGAGCGATCTACAAGGGTATGTAGATCCACTCCTCCCTCGTTGCTAGATGACTCCATAGATTGATCTTGGTGACACGTAGGAAAATTTTGAATTTATGCTACCTTCCCCAACACTAAACACAACATTTAATCACAGCAGTTAAGAGGATGCCTTATTAGCTACCCATGCAGGCCATCGTAATTCATAGCATGCAAAGCGCTTTTATTTCTTGCCTAATAACCGCATGGACGTGCTGCATGCATTGGTCCTTGCCCGAGCAAAAAAAAGGGAGGAAAGGGGTTTCCACGGGAGACAACGAGGCAGGGGTGGAAGCGCTCGCTGGAGTTATTTATTTTGCTTCCCCCTGGTTTCCTGACATCACGGTCCCACACCATTGTCAACCTATGTAGTACTAGTCAATAAACGAGAGAATTGCACAAGAAGCGGCCGGCAGCTGGGACCAAGCAACTCGAGCAGTATTTGGGTTTTTGAGGTGTGAGCACTTCAGAGTTTTTCGATGTTTAGCCCAAATATTAATTTTTCTCTCCTGAACAACAACGAAAACATCGCTGCAGGTATTAACTGGGCGGGCTGTGGCCCGTCTAGCCCAGGCCAGATATCCAGCCCAGATATTAATTTTTTTCAAGCTGAAAATGGCTAGCCCAGCTATACTTTTTTTAGGAATACCCAGGCAAGGTCAAGTTGTTATTCTCCGCCCCGCTGGGCTGCAATTCTTTCCTAGGAGGGATGCATTAGGCTTAACAAGACAATAGGCTTTAAGAAATAATAAATGGTATGTAATTATAAAAACTGGGCAGTAACTATAAAAAAATGCACCAAACACGTGATTATTTTATAAAATATTATTTTTGGATATTGAAATTTTTAATTTCATTAATTGTTGTGAGCGCAATGTTTCGTTGGATTTTTACGTAATATAAATTTATATTGAAATTGTATTTAATTTGACTAGAAATTTCGGGATAAAAATATTTCGGATCCCATCAAAATGTGGGAAATTTTATTGAATTCTGTTTTGAACGGTTGGTTGAAATGGGATGTACTTTTAACAAACTGTAAATGGGCTGTAGTAAATTCCATTAGAATTCAAAAATGGGCTACACATTCTTACAAATCTCAAATGGGCTATAAGTTCTCTGCCACACACTTCTGGCCTTACTAAGTTGATGCGTCCCCTCAAAAAACAGAGTTGACGCGTATGCAAGGCTTTGTCAACTTATAGTCAACACACGGTTCTAGCAGCAGTGGCCGTTGGATGTCCATCCAACAGATGCCGTGCTTCTTCTTCAATCTCGGATATTCTAGCTTCACCCGCCCAAAATATGATTCCTCCCCCTGACATCTGGGGCGCACCGTTTCAGAAGCTGACCTGTGGGCCTACTAAGTTGACGTACCAAGGGCTTTGTCAACTTAGTCAATATAAACGATTCTAGCTGCAGTGACCGTACGATGTCCATCCAACGGCGTAGTGCTTCTTCAACCACTGGTCTTCTTGCTCCAGCCGCCCAAAGCAGCGTCGGTCGTGCCGCCTGCTCCTGCCTCCCGTGGCCGACTGTGCTGCCGTGGAGGCCTCACCGCCCCCTACTATACCCACTGCTGGCCAGGCCCTGCGGCAACGGCAGCCTCACACCGCAGCCGAACGAGTGAACCCTCATACTCCTCTCCGCGTGGGCATCCACTGTCGCGTCTTCACCGGCTCCGCGTCATCCCCTTCCTAGGCCTCGCTGTCGTCCACCGCCCTGGTGCTCTCGGTGCGGCGTGGTCAAGGAACGACTTCCATCATACGTGAATTGTACGTGGAGAGGCTGACAGCTGGGTCCACGGCGGCAGCAAGGAAGTGCCTCCTTATTACGCGGAAAATAATGATTCCTCCACCTGACAACAGGGACCCACCGGACGGGCCACCAGTATTTTGCGAAAAAAATTGTTTCCCCCTGACTGCTGGGACCCATCAGACGGGCCACCGTATTTCGCGAAAAAAAAACGTTTCCCCCGCTGTCAGCTCGGACCCACCGGAAGTGCCTCCTTATTACGCACAAAAAAATGAATACTCCCCCGGCTAGCTGGGACCCACCTTGCTGGGAGGCTGACTTGTGGGCCTACTAAGTTGACGGGGACGAAGGGCTTTGTCAACTTAGTCAATATGAACGATTCTAGCTCCAGTGACCGTACGATGTCCATCCAACAGCCGTAGTGCTTCTTCAACCTCTGGTCTTCTTGCTCCAGCCGCCCAAAGCAGCGCCGGTCGTGCCGCATGCTCCTGCCTCCCGTGGCCGGTTGTGCTGCCGCAGAGGCCTCACCGTCCCCTACTATTCCCACCGCTGGCCAGGCCCTGCGGCGACGGCAGCCTCACACCGCAGCCGAACCAGTGAACCCTCATAGTCCTCTCCGCGCGGGCTTCCACTGCCGCGTCGTCCCCTTCCTAGGCCTCACCGTCGTCCACCGCCGTGGTGCTCTCCGCACGGTGTGGTCAACGTGGTCAAGGAACGACTTCCATCGGAAGAGTACTGTACATGGAGAGGCTGACAGCTGGGTCCACGGCCACAGCCCAGTTTTTTTGTGATTTGCCAAGTAAGTCGCTTTGTCAGGCCTGTTGGGCTGCAAATCTTTCAAGACGAGGAGAGCTTTCATTCGGCTGGCCGAGAAAATGGCCCATCAGTAATGAGAAATGGGTTGTACATTTTTAAAACACATCAAACCGATAATTAGTTTCAAATATCTTTTTTTTCATTTCAAGATTTTAAATTACATTAATTTTTATGCATGGAGAATTTGTTGGATTTTATATTGATATACATTTATTTTTAAAATTAGTTTGAATGTGAGTCGAAATTTCGGGATTAAAAACAGTCCGGACCGCACCGAAATATGCAAAATTTCGTATAATTTTTTAACCGTTGCCACAATATGGGCTGTAATGCTAACAAAAAGAATATGGGCTCCAAAAAACCCTTAAGAATTAGCAAATGGGCTGTAAATTATTAGAAATAATGGCATATGGGTTGTATGCTGTTTTCCACAGATTTGAGGCTTTCCTAAAAAAAGGTTGACGCATAAGCACTGACTGTTGGATGTCCATCCAACGGCCGTCGTGCTTCTTCAATCTCTGCTCTTCCTGCTCCAGCCGCTCAAACAAGCGCCGACGGGACTGCCTGCTCCCTCCTCCTCGCGGCCGGCTGTGCTGCCACGCAGGCCTCACCGCCCGACCGTAATCCCATCGCTGGCCTAGCCAACCCTCTACTCACCCACACCTGCTGTTATTCTCTGGCGATGGCAGACGAATCAGTAAACCCTCATACAATCGTACTCCCCTTCGCGTGGGAAACAACTGCCGAGTCTTCCCTGCCTCCGTGTCGTCCCCTTCCTAGGCCTTGCCGTTGTCCACCGCCCTGGTGCTCTCGGCGCGGTGTGGTCAACGTGGTCAAGGAACGACTTCCATCGGACGTGGAATATACGTGGAGAGGCTGACAGCTGGGTCCACGACCGCAACAAGGAAGTGCCTCCTTATTACGCGGAAGATAATGATTCCTCCACCTGATAGCTGGGACCCACCAGACGGGCCACTGTATTTCGTGAAAAAAACGTTTCCTCCTAACTGATGGGACCCACCAGCTACATCTTCGCATGCAAGGAAGTGTGTCCGGGCAAAAAAAATGATTCACCCCCTGACTGTTGGGACCCACCAGCTACATCTTCACAGGCAAGGAAGTGCCTGACAGTCGGGACCCACCTGGTCGAAGCGTACGTAGCGTTGTCATTCTGGTCGCGAACGTGTACGTACATACGGGTCGATGTAGAGGCGCGCATGTGTCGTAGTAGAGGCGCGCACGTAGCATGTACACGTACGTACAGCGGCCAGGGTGCAAGAAAGAAAAATACGGCCACGTATGTGTACATACGGGCGGGGTCTCGAACGCCTACTCGCGCATACGTACGGCCAGGGCTCGTGTACATGGCTGAGTCGGAATGGAGAAACATCATCGCCGTCGTGTTCATGGGGAGGCAACGGAATGCGTCGTGTTCATGGGGAGGCAACGGAATGCGTGGGAGCCAAACGGTTGGGTTGAAACAGAATGTGTGGTCGTGTTCATCGAGAGGGCTTGGACGGAACAGGCGACGGAAACGAGGCCTGGCGTACCGCACAACGGAGGAAACAGACCTCCTACGTTCGGAACGGGGTCCTGTTGATCGGGAGGGGTCTGGCGTACCGCAAAATGGAGGAAATGGACCTCCTACGGTCGAAACAGGGGTCCTGTTCATCGGGAGGGGTGTGGCGTACCGCAAAATGGACGAAACGGACTTGTGTTGGAGCGCTACGGTCGAAACGGGGGTCCTGTTCATCGGGAGGGGTGTGGCATACCGCAGAACGGGACTCCACGGGATACTGTTCATCTCCACCGTCGACCCCCTCCAGCCTCCACGAGCTATTGTTCATCCACCGTCAACCTCCTCCAGCCTCCACCTGCGACTGTTCATCCACGGGCTCTTGTTCATCCAGCCTCCACCGCGCGCTACTCCACCGGCTACTGTTCAACCAGCCCTCTCCACGGGCTCCTGTTCAACCACCCCTCCACGGGCTACTATTCATCCTACCCTCCACCGTCTACTATTCATCCTGCCCTCCACGGGGTGGTCCTATTCATCCAACCCTCCACGGGGTCCTGTTCATCCAGCCCCAACCGGCTCGATCGATCAGGGTCCTGTTCATCCAGAGGCAACACCACGGGGTCCTGTTCATCCACCCTCATCGGGAACTATTCATCCCCCCCCCCCCCCCGCAACGCTCACTATTCATCCAAAGGCAGCATCGATCGGCTTCAGTTAGCAGCAGTAGCAAAGGAATCGCTCGATCGGGTTTAGTTAACAGCCATCGATTGATCGCTCGGGTTCAGTTACGCATAGCCTGCAGTGCAATCGCTCGGGTTCAGTTAGAGCCCAACGCCTTGCTCGGGTTCAGTTAGAGCCAACGCCTCGCACACATGCGCGTACATGAACGAGAGAAACGCGCATCGCTCGGCCCCCGACCTCCCACCGTAACCGGGAACTCCCCAAAATTTTCCTCGCCCTCGCTTCTACCACGGTTTTTTCCGTCATGGATGGCCCAAAGAATGTCATGCAACTGCGTCTCCGGCCCGCCCAGGACGAAAAGCCCATTTTCTGTCATGATTTTTTGTCATAGAAGTAGGATCCCACCACATCTATGATGATACCGGGTTTTGTCACAATTATCATCATAGAAGTGTCATATGTATGATAGAAAAATTTCGTTCGGCCCAAAATGTCACGGATGTGTCTTTTTTTTGTAGTGACAAGAAGAAGGTTGTGTAGTAGACATCAAGCACTAGGCCTACGCATACTGCAAATACATCATATTTGATTTTACAAACCACTTATGGACATCATTTCAGGTGGCCACCATGCAGATCTGCAATTTCCCACATTGAAGCCCTACGGATGCAGCAAATGTCTCAAATATTCCAGGCAGTCCCAAAAAATGCCATGTCCGGCAACATGTCATGAAATGCCCCCCTTTGAGAGCACGAGAAGTTTCGTGGTCAACGGAGCAACGAGCAACACACTTCCTTCATAAACCAGACACGTTCCCTCTCGATAGCCAGATACTAACTCGAAGATGGTGTAGTTTACAAGTGGCTGGATCTGGCATGCCGCCGTGATCCTCCTCTCCCCTCACAGATCGCCAGCAGCCGAGTCCGCCACACCTCGTCCTGCCGCGTCCATCCACGTGTCAGGATCCGCTCCTCCCATCCACCCACAACCCTACCTCGTGGCTAGGGTTTCGGTGGCCTCCAGCTCTAGCGCTGCTCCGATGGCGGCGAGGCCAGAAGACGCCAGACCCTTCACCGGCATGGACGCGGTTAGTACTTGCCCTCCTTCATCGGTCCAAGAGAGTAAAAAAATTAGAAGAAAAACAAAAAGGAGAACACAATTGCATGAGCTTGATTCCTATTGGTGGAAATGTTTGTGCCACGGATCGATGACGTGGCACATATCCATCCATCTAGCTCTCCACCCTACCCACATCCATCCATCCATCTAGAGAAAAGGAGAAAAAAGAGCCCACGAGATAGAGCCCACCCAACTCCACCGAACGCCTCCTCCCTCTCTGTCTCGCGACCTCTCTCCTCTGTCCCCCACGAAGCCCTCTCCCTCGCCTCCGCCAGCACCCACGCCAGCCTATTCCGGCGAGCTCCGGCTGCGGGAAGCACTCCCCCGACCTCCCCAAGCTCCACGCCTCCTTCCCCTCCAGCCAGAATCAGCGCTCCCACCCTCCATCGTCCCCCGTAGCTAGCTAGGGTTTCGGCCGCCACCTTACCTCCGGCGACGGCGAGGCCAGCGGGCGGCGGATTAGGCACCGGTGTGTCCCAGGTCGCCACCGGCAGCTCCCGCTCGAGCTGATCTACCTTCCCCACCCGCTCGATTTGGTTATCCTCGCCTCCTTAGGTCATTCCCATCGATCCCCTCCGCTAGGGTTTTGGTGGTGATGAGCCCCTCGTCGCCGGCAGTCTCCTGCTCGTTGCTCCAGTCGGGTACGCCACCTCCCACACCTCCTGGTGGTGGTGGTGTTGCCTGGGTGATGCTCCTAATGTGCACGGTGCCCCTCCGCCGGTCGGGACGGCGTGCTGCGCAACCCCAGCATTGGTTGGCGTCGTGCGGTGTTGTGGCTGTCGCCTCGCCGTGCTGTGATGGTGACGTGCTCGGCATCGGCTACAACCATAGCCCAGTGAGTTCCACTTCTCCTCTCTAGCCTACTACTACTTCTACTGTCTTGTCCATTGTTGCGGCTCTGTCGATGCATTGCTACTGCTGATTGTTTTAGGACCAACTAAAGGTTATTCTAATGTTTCTAGTAATTGCTGCTATCCCTTTAGTTGCTCTTGTGGTCATGCTCTTGCTTATGTATCTGATTTGGTGTTCTGGTTTGTGTAAGAACTTGGATAATGCCACTATGTTATTGACATCCTACTGTATGTAGTTCAAGTGGTTCTAGGTTGTTTCTACTGTTGTTGGCACTATGGATATAGTTGCTGGTTTTCTTGTACTGTTAATTGTGCTATTGTTATCAGTTTTGTAAAACTGTTAGGATCAAAGGCATGAATTACTAGTCTAAGGCTATACTGATTGTGCTCAGTACTACTGTCATGAGGCATGCTACTTTTTTAGTTAGTATGCTACTACTTTATGTCACATGTACATATACAGGGGTCACTTGATAGCTTGTTTATACTGTTATATAGTTTTGAAGTTTATTCAGGTGTGAACTGTAACTCCTGATTATGGGCAATTATCAATCATGCTTAGTATTGTTTCATTACTGGTGTCATATAATTTCTTATACTTTAATTAAATGTTGAATATGACTGCTGGTTGTTACTGTAGTTTGGTCATGACATATTTTTTATTTCTCTGCTATGTTCCACTTATTTATGATGGTAGTACTGCTATTTTTCTGCTACTTCTTTTAACTTGTTGGCTGAACCAATGGAACTACTGTTATATTTGTTTTGTCACTCAACCAGTGCTGCAATGGTGGGATCGATTCATCTCTTTACTGCAATTACTTTGTGTAGTTCATGATTTGCTCATGTAGTGGTATAAAATTATAGTTACTCTTTCAAGCTGGTATCTGTGTTTGATATATACTAGTCTTTATCTAAATACCATTTAATGGCATTTCTTGTATGGTTTAGTACATCATCTACTGGTTGGTTTAGTTGTATATTGTACAGGTCATAGTCCTGATGGTTGCATGTAGTGATAACTGCTTCTTTGCTTTAGCTATTTCAGATGGTTTAGATGCATGCTTATACTCCTATCTATACCAGGTGCATGTCTTATGCTTGTGTACCTACAGACATAATAGTACCCATGTGTAGGTGGGTGCATGTGTTCTGCTTACAGCAGATGTTTAGTAAGTGTGCTATCAATGTCCTATTTCTTCTTGCGGGTTATGGACTATATCTTTCCTTGCCAATTCTCTCTCTCCTAAATCTGATTTGAACAGATGCTACACTGGTCTCTACACTTTCTTTCTTTCTCTCCTACTCTCACTGATAAGAACATGTGCTCCTTAATCTTGCCAAGCCAGTGATGGTGTCCCGAGGCTCTCACCATTACTTAACAACAGATGTTGCACTACTTGATCTAATGATGCAATAGTCCTAGCACTACTAGGCTGCCTGAGGACAACAATCCCTACTTCAAACCCTACCTCTGGGTTAGTTGGTTAGTAGTGGGTTAGTTGGATTTCATCTGAAAACTAACCCAATCTTAATTGAGGGATCCCCTAATCATGGAGCTAGTGCTAATTTGAGTTGATCTTTGGGTTTGGCTTTGATCTACACTTTGTTGGCTTTACTTCTGTATTGGGTTATTCCTTATTGCCAATTGAACCTGTTCCTTTTGGCCTTGTTGGTTACTGTTGCATTGGCTCCATTTACGCAGTGTTGGCTCTCTTCTACTATTTCTTTGATCAACTTAATCTGATTGGGGTTTGACTAATGTTTCCAAACTCCTAAGTGCTAGCTCCTACAGCAAAGGCATTTCCCTAAGGGGAATGCTACATTTTAACCTTAATCAAGTTTTTCCTATTTGTTGTTTCTTGTTTTGCAAGTTGATGAACTGGAAGAAGAAGCAGAAGATGAAGTAGATAGTTTAGTATAGGTTTAGTTTAGGACTTTTCCTTTCTTCTTTTATTTCCTTTTCCTCTAAGTGTAATTCTTGAATGCTTGTAGTTGACATTCATATTAATAAAGTCTATTGTTTATTATTCAAACCAAATAATTGCAATGCTTCATTTATTATGAATATAGTTTCTATTATTCAATGTTTGCAATATCACTTGTATTATTTATTCATGAATATATGTTTGCATCTATGCCTACAGCAAAGTCGTCGGCATAAATGCCATGTGGTAGCTCCTGGCCGAGGACTATGCCTACGGCAAAGCCGTCGGCATAGAGGCATAGTCTCAGCCAGGAGCAACCATGAGCTGCCACACGGCAATAGTTTTGCCACATGGCAGCTCCTGGTTGGTTGTACTTAGCAACGGCGCCGTCAGCTGCCGTCTTGTCCTTTTTTTGCCGACGGTGAAACTATGCCGACGGCTGTACGGAAGCCATCGGCATAGATAGCTATGACGACGGCCTGACAGAGTACGCTGACGTATTCTATGCCGACGGGAGTATGCCGATGGCAGCCGTAGGCATAGCCCCTGATTTCGGTAGTGACTGGTTACACAGACACGGGTGGAAGGCCGGATCGGCGATCTGGCGGCGGAGGACCTTGCATGTGGCGGCGCAGCGCACAATGGTGACAAGGTCGGAGCGTGCCGAGATCTCCAGCAGGAGGTCCATCGGGAGCACCAACGAAGACAGGGACGACATTGACGGCTCCATATTGTTGGACTGGATGAGATGGGGTCACCGCGGCCGGCGCCGATACGATATAGACCGGTTAAAGTCCCTACGACGTAGCTGGTGCAAGTATACTCGGATACTTGCTTTAATAGCACTTGGATTCTGATACGGGACAGGTCTGACCGGTCCAACAAGGTCGCGTGGGCAGCGACGAACACCGTTTATGTCAGTTCAGTGTATCCTTCTAAAGGTACGAGTGCCAGACACTGACATAATTTTATCTCTTAAAGCTGAACCACTATACACTGATCAAATTAGAACTGAACTACACCCCCAAAGGAATACAGTTCTTGATGTAATCTTGAGGCTGAGCAACCTACCTCTCTTCTGCTCATCGGTAGATGCACACTTGCCCCATGGTGAACGAGTCATGTATCGAACTCCTTGTACCTTTTGCTTTCTACCTATAAATGAAACGATATGCTCCGTGCGTGTCTGAGAAAAAAAATACAATTCTTAGCCGCAGTAGCTATTTGTAAGTCATCTAAAAAGCAGCACATGCATGAGTCGATTTTGCAGGTGCGCCGAGGCGCTCCGAGGCCGAGTTGGGGCTGCAACGACAGGCCAAGCCGAGAGCAAGCGGGAGACAGTCGCCGGCGGGAACAAGTCCGAGGTTTAACTCTACCAGTGTGCAGTGTGATCGTCGCCGGCATCAGAGTTCGTGGCAGGGTTTAGAGGGAAAGTCAGGGCGAGGAGGAGGTGGGAGATAGTGCCCGCCAGCCATGAGTGGCTGGTGCCGACAGCTCAGTCTGTGGTACACGGGTGGTGGGGTCAAACAAGTAAACCGTGCTGCCAGAGATGGGATAACAGAATTGTTAAGGATAAAAAATCTAAACAAAAAAGAATTAACATGCAAAAATATAATTAAGAGATAAAGGAAGTTAAGATTGTGTATTAGTTGGGATGTGCCAAGTCCGGACAGTAGTGCAACGTCTGGGTGACACGTGAGAAACCGAATGGCAAGCCACTCCGATGAATCCTCCCACAAAAATTAAATTTCATGTAATTGTGGGCACATAACCCATGTACTCCCTCTGTTCCTAAATATTTGTCTTTTTAGAGATTTTAAATGAACTACCACATACGGATGTATATATACATATTTTAGAATATAGATTCACTCATTTTGCTTCGTATATAGTCACTTGTTGAATTTTTTAGAAAGACAAATATTTAGAAACGGAGGAAGTACCTTATATTAAACTAGTAAAAACATATATTACATTTGAACTTAGTCCAAAGGCCGAGAAGGCATGAGTTGCGACACTGGGCTGCCTCTCCTATTATACCTCGCCTATCGCCTCTCAGCTCTCCGCCTCGCAAAGACTATGTATCGCTCATTCCGAGTAATACCATAGGTGATTGCTCACTACAGCACTAAGTTGGGCTGACCCATTTAAGACACTAGTATACACTCGGGCAGGAACCAACGACTGCTTTTAGGAAGCTTCTGAAACCTTCTATCCGGCTTTGGAAATGTTTTAGAAGGTTTTTCCTTTTCCATAAGTTTGTTTTTTTCTGTATTTTCGATTTTCTATTTTCTTTCTTTTTCCTATATGTTTTTCTGTTTCCATTTTCATTTTTTAATTCAGAAACAAATTGAATTTGCGAACAATTTTGCTGAATCCAAGAAATTTTTTAAATTCATGAACATTTTCTAAATTTGTGGAAAAATATATGAACACTTATAAAATCGCAAAATAAATCATATTTTTCTCAATTCCTAAAAATTCCTCAAATTCACAGATATCTTTAATTGTTGCACTTTTTGTTAAGTCATGAATATTTTTCAAATTCGCAAAAAACTTATATAATCATGCACATTTTTGGAATTTGTGAACATTTTTTGAGTTCACAATTAGTTTTCAATTTATTGAATATTTTGTAAATTCATGAACAATTTAAATTCATGAATATGTTTTCGTATTAATATTTTTTATGAATTTCTGAACAGTTTTCAAATTCTTGAACATTTTCTCAATTTATCTACATTTTTGAAATTTAATGAAAAGTCTTCAAATATAGTTTTTTGCAGTTTGAACGTTTTTAAGTCATGAAACATTTTTAGAATTTGAGAAAAAATTTCTAGTGAATTATTTTTAGAATTTGTGAACATTTTTGAATTCATGATGATATTTCTATAATTATGAACATTATCGAATTCACGAACATTTTTCTACTTATTTTTCAATTTTCTAATATTAGAATTAAAACGACCAAACTCAAAAAACTGGAAAAAAACAGGTGTGCTTTTGTTCGGCGAGCTGTGACGCCCTCGATTCAATCGTACACTAATCATACACGCAAATGTGTACGATCAAGATCAGGGACTCACGGGAAGATATCACAACACAACTCTAGACACAAATTAAAATAATACAAGCTTTATATTACAAGCCAGGGGCCTCGAGGGCTCGAATACATAAGCTCGAATACAAACGAGTCAGCGGAAGCAACAATATCTGAGTACAGACATAAGTTAGACAAGTTTGCCTTAAGAAGGCTAGCACAAAGGCAACAACGATCGAAAAGGCAAGGCCTCCTGCCTGGGAGCCTCCTAACTACTCCTGGTCGTCGGCGGTCTCCACGTAGTAGTAGGCACCCTCGGGGTAGTAGTAGTCGTCGGTGGTGTCGTCTGGATCCTGGGCTCCACCATCTGGTTGCGACGTCCGAGAAGAATGGAAAAAGGGGGAAAAGAGGAAGCAAAGCAACCGTGAGTACTCATCCAAAGTACTCGCAAGTAAGGATCTACACTACATATGCAACATTATCAAAGAGGGGTTGTATATGTGGACTGGGCTGCAGAAATGCCAGAATAGAGAGAAGACCTAGTCCTATCGAAGACTAGCATCGTTAGTATCTTCAAACATCTTGCAGCATTTAGAAGAGTAAAGAGTGGCATAAAGTAAAGTAGTAGCAGTGTTATCAACCTCGGCCAGAGATCCTTTCTCGACTCCCTACGAGAAAGCAATCCCAGAGCCATACTATCCAGTTATCACCTCAAGTATCCAGTTCTAGTTGTATCGATCGGGATACAACTCCAAGTGTCCGTTACCATAGGACAGGCTATCAATAGATGTTTTCTTCTCTGCAGGGGTGCACCAACTTACCCACCAAGCTCGATTAACTCCGGCCGGACACACCATCAGATCAAGACCGGCCTCGGCCAATCAACACACCGTAGTCCTACCTAGACTCAACAGAGAGGCCAGCACGCCGGTGTACATCCTAAATGCGAAGCCGTCATGGGCCAATCGCCCTTTGCAATCCTGCACTTTGCGAGGGCGGCCGGTGAGCAAACCTGGCAACCTCCGTAAAAAGGCAGGTGCTTACGCAGTCCAACCCGACACGCGCCGCTCCATTGCTGACGTCGGTGAGCTTTCGGCTGATACATACGATGCAGAGTGCCCATACTTATTCCCGCGTGGTGGTCAGTGCGGAAAGGCCATAGGCATACTCGGATCAAATATCCAAACCGTTAGTGTGTTCGTAGTGCGGTCACGAACAGAGACTCACGAAAGACGTGACCCCATCGCCCTGTCCCGAGGACTTGCGGCAATGGCTAAGAATGCCCGGCCACGCCTCGTATACAACTCTCGGGTAACATCCAGGTCAACCCGTCTCCGCATCACTCGCGGGTACCCTTTAGGGTCGACCCGCCTTACCAAGTAACAGTCGTAAAGTCCAAGTATCCGTGTGTCCAAACATCAAGGGGAAACTCCGAGGAACCACCCTCGATGGATTCCACTCGATGTAATCATCAAGGTGAACGTAGGAGGAACCACCCTCGAGGTTCACACTTGAGGGGTTGCACGACAGAGCCGTATCGGAAGTGGTTAAGGAGGAACCACCCTCGATGACCACGACCAAATAGCTACCCTACAGGATTAACATCGGAAGTGCTGATGAGGTGTCACCCTCGGCACTCGATAGTAACTCTGCAGAGTCGTACAACTAAGGGGGGGTGATGTGCGGTGTCGGGGCCTGGACGTCGATCACGTTGATCGAGTCATCGAACATAAAGCGGGGCAACTAGGACAAGGTGGGGGTCACTGATGGATCTCTAACCAACCTATACTAAGCAGTTTAGAATAAGTAGGTAAGGTATGAAAGCAGGTAACAAAAATAGGCTATGCATCAGAGTTGGACCATACAGAAAGTAGTAGCAGTTCTAATGCAAGCATGAGAGGGAAAGAAATGGGCGATATCACAATGCTCAAGGGGGGTTTGCTTGCCTGGAAGATCTGCTGAAAAGGAAGAAGTGGCATCGTTGACGTAGTCGATCACAGGGGCGACATCGGTCTCGGGGTCTACCGGAAAGAAGAGGGGGTGCATTCGCGGGTAGCAGCGCTGCGGGTAGCAGTAGGCGATGGCGAGGCCACACACGGGCGCGCGGGCAATGGCGTGTCGGGCGCGGCTGCGGCGGCCGTGTGCGGCAACAACAATAGCAGTGAACAGCGTGGCGGCGGACATCGGCAGGGCGAGGCGCTGCGTGTGGACGAGCAGCAGCAGGTCAGCGGGGCGGCAGAGAAAGCAGCAGCGGCAGTAGAAGGAAGAAGCAGCAAAGTAGCCAGGCACAAGGGCGCGCTAGCGCGCGCACACACGGGCGATACAGCGGCGAGGGGAAGCGGGCGCGGGTCGTGGGGAACGACGGGCGCGTCGGTGGCGGCGGCCTTGGGCATCAGCGGCAGCAGCTGTACTAACAGCAGGCGGCAGCGAGCCTAGCAGGGGGCGGCCATGGTCTACAGGTGGCGCGCACGTAAGTACGGCGGACAGGGGCGCGACGGACGCGGTCGGGGAAGGCGCGAGCCGGCGGCGTGCCCGGAGAGCACAACCCCGACGCGGCGAGGGTGTACGGGGCGAGCGTGTGAGGGAGGCTGTGGTCGCGCAAGACCGGCAGCGTGGGGAGCATAGCTTCGTCCATGGCGGTTGCGAGAGTATACGGGGGAGGCGACCAGTGCTGGTATGGGTGAGCTATGGCAAGGAGGAGGAGGGACGGAACCTCACCAACGTTGCTGAGAAGGCCCGAGGAGGACTTGCCGGAGCAGACGACGACGACGAGCTCGGCGTCCAGAGGAAGAAGTGGTCGAGGCTGTGTTGCGGGACCGTCCCGGCTCGCGTGGCTTGGCGTAGGAGTCGAGGAAGCCGAATCGGAGGCCCTGGCGCGGTCCTAGGCGAAGGGGACAGCGGATAGCGCGTAGACGGCGGCGGTGTCCAGCGAGGAGAGCGAGTGGGAGGGAGAGGGGAATGAAATTAGGGTTTCTCTATGGAGGAAGAGGGGCCCTTATCCATCTCCACGCGCCATGGGATGGCCGGCGTGTGTCCATCCTGGCCACGTACGCGGCTCGTGCATCCAGCGCGATCGTGGTGAATAGTGAGGAAGAAGACAGGGGTAAGTTGGGCTGGGCCTCCCTGTAGCAGGTGGGCCAAAGTGCACGTGAGTGCTTTAGTTTTTTTAACCCTTATCTCTTTTTGTTTTCTGTAATTACTTATGTTTTCCACTTTGTTTAGTTAGTAAAATATTTTTGTTGCACATGAAACCTCACACATAAATTACCCACACTATTCCTAGACCACACACAAAGCTTCACAATTTTTGAAAAGGCATAAGTAATTGTTTTATTTTTGAAAAGGTCAAAATATTTGCTGATGGACCATTTATTATATTACTAGGGATTTATCTGTGAGCCAAATGAAGTTGGTTTCAATATTACAACTGGTCATAGGAATTTATATAATAATGCAACATTTTAGTTTTACTGACTGAACAAACAATTTATTTGACATATTTTAAATTTGAAAATGGCTTTGATTTTGTTAAGTGACAATTAGCTTAGTAAAGCATGGTGACAAGGAATCATTAGGGTAAGGTTACTGTAGCATGACAATGGGGGTGTTACAAATCATCTCCACTACAAGAAATCTCGTCTCGAGATTTAAGAGGTGGAGTAAGGGCAAAGTTTGGTTACGAAATTCTAATGGATCTTGTCGGTCCTTGTTGCTCTTCTTGAAGAGGTCGATCCATTACATTGATGTCTTCATTCCTCTATTTCAGGCCATCATGATGAAGTCGTTATCTTCTCTTCGGGGTCTTCATCGTACTTAACAAGGACAAGGGTTAACTTCGGAAGAACGGTCCTCGATAAGGTTGATCACCTGGTAGATAACACCAGGGGAGGTGGCAGAAAATAACTCTCGAATTGAAACTTAAGAAGTATTGAGAGCAAAGTAAGAAGGTGCCATGAGAAGTTTCGAGTGGGCATTCAATCATTCGATGCCTAATCAAAAGGTGAAAGGGGTTCAGAGCAACAAAAATAATTATTGCATTAGATACTAGAGTAGATCATCTCTAGGAAGGTGGATCATGAATTACAGGCGAAGCCAGTGTGAGGAATAACTTTGGAAACAAGGGTGTACAGGAGAGTCAGGTTTCGATCCTGTGGAATTGTGGGTTATGGGCCCACCATGTGGGTTAAAGGTAGGAAGGGCGCTGACATCTTGCACGGATGATAGCAAGGCATGGCAGAGGACAACCTGTCAGTTATGTTGGGAACAACATTGGTACCAAGGGCGAGGGACGAAGAGAACCATTTCTTGCTCGTTCAAACGAGGCGGACCAATAGGCAAAGTTCTCGTCCATCGGTGGTTACTGGAATGTCATCAACAATAGTGACGGTGCTTTACTGACAGAGTTGTACACCGAGGTGTTTACATAAGCAGGGAAATATTACTGCTTATATCATATAGATCACAAGAAAGGTTAAACAAAACAATGGAAAGGAAGATACAATTATCAGATTAAACAGAAAAATGGAAAGGAAAATGTGTTTAAACACATATTTCAGGGGTATATCCTTCTCAAGGACAAGAAAAGCATGATACCCATGACATGATAGAAAGTAGAAAACCATTTAGGTGAGGGGAGAGGAATTTCATGACATTAACCATACAACGGTGTTAGGATAATTGACAAAGAAAATATAGCATTCAAATGTTCTTATTGAAGATCAGAGTACCACAGACATGCTTCGAGATAGCATTGACAAGGTCATCAGGTAAGGATCAGACCTTGAGAACACAAAGGATCCATTGGGAATTTTCTAGAACACCTCATGCAATTTTATCAGGAAAAAGATGAGGATGTGGCCGATGGGTTCAGCAGCAATCCATCGACATGTCAAAAAGGATGTATTTCCAAAATTATACGAACAAGTTTGTGTTGGGGGAAGGCAAGAATGTTGTCGATGATAACACAAATCATCGAGGGGCTAGGATGGTATTTCTCATCATGAATTCGATTGATATCCTGTGAGAGTTCAGAAAGTTGATGATGATCACGACACATTTGTCGTGAGGTTTCTTGAAGATGTAATCGATCATCGACGACATCGAGCAAAAGGGATGGTGAAGCAAAAGGTTATTTGACCCACAGATAATATGCAATCTCAGAGTCAGAGGTGCCTTTCAAGACAAACAATATGATGTTGAAAATTTTATGTAGCTTAGCGCACTGTCGAGAGTGTGTTCCAGGGATGAAGGACATAGGTAGCACAGTCAAGCTTTAGCATGACGATGATGGTGTGGCCAATTGACTGGGAATGACATGATCGAGCACAAACTCGTAAGCAATGAAGATTACTAGTAGTTGTCGAATCATAGTGCGGACTCGATTCAACTATCGGTGTCCTCGACTGACCAACCACTTAGAACCCGGGGATATTGGAATTGGTGATCAATAATAGTTCAATGAAGAACTCATAAGAAGTTATGTAGTTACTGTGATATTCTCGAGATACCAAGGGGTAACACTCGAGGGTAAATCGGGATAGAGGTTGGGCAGGCATATTGGTTTGCAGAAGACAAGTGCTTTTGCTTGTCCGCGAAATGGGATCAAAGAAGAACAATCATGGTCAGGACCACGGTTGCAAAGGACCAAACATAGATACCATATGAACTTATAACAAGGGGATTATTATTATCACAAGAAGCTTCCATGATAATTTCCACATCGGGTCCATGGGCATGAACACAAAGTTCAAGGTCGACTCCCACTTCTTCAATGCATAAACTTTCATTCACTCCTCGTTTTCAAAGAAATTATAGTGCAGAAGATTTATCTGGCGAAGTACCAGAAGAGTAAGGCTCGTGAGAACTCTCAGGTTCACATGGAGTAGGGAAGGCATAGGTTCAACCCATAGAGGCATCTTAGGAACATACACCACAAACTTAAAGAATAATTAACACAAGCTCGAACATAGAGCAAGGTTGACAAAAGTAGAGGGTACAATTTACCAAAGGCATTATGTATCCGGGAAGAACTCACAAGGTTAATGAATATGAAGGACATTGTCGGATAATAATCCAACCAAGGATCTGGCGGTCCGTAAAGATCTGATGTGAGTATCGATACTCAACTAGAAGAAGAAGGAATGCAAAGGCATCAGATTATAGGTATATTTGGATAATTTCAAAGCTTAAATGTAGCAGAATTACGATTCCCAAATCAGGGGATCAGAAGCAGAGGCTTTGATCAAAGACAAGTTGAATAGACATAGATCGTCAATCAATCAAGGTTTGATTTGTCGAACAACGGCTCATGTCCGGGGTGACGTCTGAGCCGAAGGGAAGAATTCTAATTGTGATTGATGATTGCAAGCATTCATAAACATATCGAATCAAATGCTCAAAATTACGATGACAAAGGACGCTAATGAACTTTGGTAGACATATGGAAGTAACCATAATGTAAGACGATAAGGAAGAACATGAGCAATAGGTTACTCAGGATTATCGGAAGATCAAATAGTATTCCAAAGAATTTGTGAAACACACGAACAACTCGGGATGAATGGATCCCCGATAAGTGTGAGGAATTATTCATACATGTATTCATGCGAAAAAGGAGCTGCAAGGCAGCAGGCACAAAGGATTCTCGGAATATCCGAAGTATTTCAGGGTATCTTGTAGTAACAAGAGCAATTGGAAATGAAGCTATGGATGGCAAGTGTATGTAGCTATCCATAGGGATTTGTCGGTGGTAGGGAATTGCAACAACAAAGGACACAAGGGCCTCGGGAAAACAACGAAGAGTATCTTCAAAGTCTTCGGGTGAAGCAGACGATCATATGGAATGAATGGATCTCCGGGGGAAGTAGTTGCGAGAACTTAGAGTTAGAGTCAGTAAATCCTTTAACCCGAATAGAAGAGATATCAGAATCCCAGAGTAAGGACGAGGAATAAAATATCCTAATACCACCCAATGGTGACGTGGGCCCGTAAGACACACAACCATGTAAGTAAAACAGTTTTGGACGACCAGACTCAACTTCGGCCAAGGAGTTGGAAAGGGGGCTACCTACAGGTAGTCGGCTCTGATACCAACTTGTGACGCCCCCGATTCAATCATACACTAATCATATACGCAAATGTGTATGATCAAGATCAGGAACTCACGGGAAGATATCACAACACAACCCTAGACACAAATTAAAATAATACGAGCTTTATATTACAAGCCAGGGGCCTCGAGGGCTCGAATACATAAGCTCGAATACAAACGAGTCAGCGGAAGCAACAATATCTGAGTACAGACATAAGTTAGACAAGTTTGCCTTAAGAAGGCTAGCACAAAGGCAACAACGATCGAAAAGGCAAGGCCTCCTGCCTAGGAGCCTCCTAACTACTCCGGGTCGTCGGCGGTCTCCACGTAGTAGTAGGCACCCTCGGGGTAGTAGTAGTCGTCGGTGTCGTCTGGATCCTGGGCTCCACCATCTGGTTGCGATGTCCGAGAAGAGTGGAAAAAGGGGGAAAAGAGAAAGCAAAGCAACCGTGAGTACTCATCCAAAGTACTCGCAAGCAAGGATCTACACTACATATGCAACATTATCAAAGAGGGGTTGTATATGTGGACTGGGCTACAAAAATGCCAGAATAGAGAGAAGACCTAGTCCTATCGAAGACTAGCATCGTCAGTATCTTCAAGCATCTTGCAACATTTAGAAGAGTAAAGAGTGGCATAAAGTAAAGTATTAGCAGTGTTATCAACCTCGGCCAGAGATCCTTTCTCGACTCCCTAAGAGAAAGCAATCCCAGAGCCACACTATCCAGTTATCACCTGAAGTATCCAGTTCTCATTGTATCGATCGGGATACAACTCCAAGTGTCCGTTACCGTAGGACAGGCTATCGATAGATGTTTTTTTCCCTACCGGGGTGCACCAACTTACCCACCAAGCTCGATTAACTCCGTACGGACACACCATCAGGTCATGATCGGCCACGGCCAATCAACACACCATAGTCCTACCTAGGCTCAACAGAGAAGCCAGCATGCCGGTCTACATCCTAAATGCGAAGGGGTCATGGGCTAATCGCCCTTTGCAATCCTGCACATTGCGAGGGCGGCCGGTGAGTAGACCTGGCAACCTCCTTAAAAAGGCAGGTGCTTACGCAGTCCAACCCGGTGCGCGCCGCTCCATTGCTGACGCTAGTGAGCTTTCGGCTGATACATACTATGCAGAGTGCCCATACTTATTCCTGAAGGAAATATGCCCTAGAGGCAATAATAAAGTTATTATTTATTTCCTTAAATCATGATAAATGTTTATTATTCATGCTAGAATTGTATTAACCGGAAACATAATACATGTGTGAATACATAGACAAACAAAGTGTCACTAGTATGCCTCTACCTGACTAGCTCGTTAATCAAAGATGGTTATGTTTCCTAACCATGAACAATGAGTTGTTATTTGATTAACGGGATCACATCATTAAGAGAATGATCTGATTGACATGACCCATTCCATTAGCTTAGCACCCGATCATTTAGTATGTTGCTATTGCTTTCTTCATGACTTATACATGTTCCTATAACTATGAGATTATGCAACTCCCGTTTACCGGAGGAACACTTTGGGTACTACCAAACATCACAACGTAACTGGGTGATTATAAAGGAGTACTACAGGTGTCTCCAAAGGTACATGTTGGGTTGGCGTATTTCGAGATTAGGTTTTGTCACTCCGATTGTCGGAGAGGTATCTCTGGGCCCTCTTGGTAATGCACGTCACTTAAGCCTTGCAAGCATTGCAACTAAATGAGTTAGTTGCGGGATGATGTATTACAGAATGAGTAAAGAGACTTGCCGGTAACGGGATTGAACTAGGTATTGGAATACCGACGATCGAATCTCGGGAAAGTAACATACCGATGACAAAGGGAACGACGTATGTTGTTATGCGGTCTGACCGATAAAGATCTTCATAGAATATGTAGGAGCCAATATGGGCATCCAGGTCCCGCTATTGGTTATTGACCAGAGACGTGTCTCGGTCATGTCTACATTGTTCTCGAACCCGTAGGGTCCGCACGCTTAAGGTAACGATGACAGTTATATTATGAGTTTATGCATTTTGATGTACCGAAGGTTGTTCGGAGTCCCGGATGTGATCATGGACATGACGAGGAGTCTCGAAATGGTCGAGACATAAAGATTGATATATTGGAAGCCTATGTTTGGATATCGAAAGTGTTCCGGGTGAAATCGGGATTTTACCGGAGTACCGGGAGGTTACCGGAAACCCCGGGAGCTAAATGGGCCATGATGGGCCTTAGTGGAAAAGAGAAAAGGCAGCCCTACATGGGCCGCGCGCCCCTCCCCTCCCTTGGTCCGAATAGGACAAGGAGAGGGGGCCGGCCCCTCTCTCTCTCTTTTCCCCCCTCCGCGAATCCTATTCCAACTAGGATTGGGGGGGGGGGGTAATCCTACTCCCAGAGGGAGTAGGACTCTCCTGGCGCGCCCTCCTTGGCCGCCCAGCCTCCCCCCTTTAGTCCTTTATATACGGAGGCAGGGGTACCCCAGAAACACACAAGTTGATCCACGTGATCTTTTCCTTAGCCGTGTGCGGTGCCCCCAGCCACCATAGTCCTCGATAATATTGTAGCGGAGTTTAGGCGAAGCCCTGCTACTGTAGTGCATCAAGATCGTCACCACGCCGTCGTGCTGACGGAACTCTTCCCCGACACTTTGCTGGATCGTCATCGAGCTGAACGTGTGCTAGAACTCGGAGGTGCCGTAGTTTCGGTGTTTGGTCGGTCGGATCGTGAAGACGTACGACTACATCAACCAAACGCTTCCGTTGTCGATCTACTAGGTATGTAGATCACACTCCCCCCCCCTCGTTGCTATGCATCACATGATCTTGCGTGTGCGTAGGAAAATTTTGAAATTACTACGTTACCCAACAGTGGCATCCGAGCCTAGGTTTTATATGTTGATGTTATATGCACGAGTAGAACACAAGTGAGTTGTGGGCGATATAAGTCATACTGCCTACCAGCATGTCATACTTTGGTTCGGCGGTATTGTTGGATGAAGCGGCCCAGACCGACATTACGCGTACGCTTACGCAAGACTGGTTCTCCCAACGTGCTTTGCACAGAGGTGGCTTGTGGTGACAGTTTCTTCAACTTTAGTTGAACCAAGTGTGACTACGCCCGGTCCTTGCGAAGGTTAAAACGGAGTCAAATTGACAAACTATCGTTGTGGTTTTG
This sequence comes from Triticum urartu, assembly GCF_003073215.2. Lineage (NCBI taxonomy): Eukaryota > Viridiplantae > Streptophyta > Magnoliopsida > Poales > Poaceae > Triticum > Triticum urartu. The sequence goes on along the minus strand of NC_053027.1, from coordinate 519,128,231 downwards.
ATGCGTAGGTGAGATTGGTTCTTACTTAAGCCCGTAGCAGCCACGTAAAACTTGCAACAACAAAGTAGAGGACGTCTAACTTGTTTTTGCAGGGCATGTTGTGATGTGATATGGTCAAGACATGATGCTGAATTTTATTGTATGAGATGATCATGTTTTGTAACCGAGTTATCGGCAACCGGCAGGAGCCATATGGTTGTCGCTTTATTGTATGAAATGCAATCGCGATGTAATGCTTTACTTTATCACTAAACGATAGTGATAGTCATGGAAGCACAAGCTTGGCGAGGCGACAACGATGCTACGATGGAGATCAAGGTGTCACGCCGGTGACAATGGTGATCACGACGGTGCTTCGAAGATGGAGATCACAAGCACAAGATGATCATGGCCATATCATATCACTTATATTGATTGCATGTGATGTTTATCCTTTATGCATCTTATCTTGCTTTGATTGACGGTAGCATTATAAGATGATCTCTCACTAATTATCAAGAAGTGTTCTCCCTGAGTATGCACCGTTGCGAAAGTTCTTCGTGCTGAGACACCACATGATGATCGGGTGTGATAGATTCTACATTCAAATACAACGGGTGCAAAACAGTTGCACACGCGGAATACTCAGGTTATACTTGACGAGCCAAGCATATACAGATATGGCCTCGGAACACGGAGACCGAAAGGTCGAGTGTGAATCATATAGGAGATATGATCAACATAATGATGTTCACCAATGAAACTACTCCATCTCACGTGATGATCGAACATGGTTTAGTTGATTTGGATCACGTAATCACTTAGAGGATTAGAGGGATGTCTATCTAAGTGGGAGTTCTTTAAGTAAATTAACTGAACTTAAATTTATCATGAAACTCAGTACCTGATAGTATCTTGCTTATGTATGTTTGATTGTAGATAGATGGCTCGTGCTGTTGTTCCGTTGAATTTTAATGCATTCCTTGAGAAAGCAAAGTTGAAAGATGATGGTAGCAATTACACGGACTGGGTCCGTAACTTGAGGATTATCCTCATTGCTGCACAGAAGAATTACGTCCTGGAAGCACCGCTGGGTGACAGGCCTGCTGCAGGAGCAACGCCGGATGTTATGAACGTCTGGCAGAGCAAAGCTGATGACTACTCGATAGTTCAGTGTGCCATGCTTTACGGCTTAGAATCGGGACTTCAACGACGTTTTGAACGTCATGGAGCATATGAGATGTTCCAGGAGTTGAAGTTAATATTTCAAGCAAATGCCCGGATTGAGAGATATGAAGTCTCCAATAAGTTCTATAGCTGCAAGATGGAGGAGAACAGTTCTGTTAGTGAGCATATACTCAAAATGTCTGGGTATAATAATCACTTGATTCAATTGGGAGTTAATCTTCCAGATGATTGCATCATTGACAGAATTCTCCAATCACTGCCACCAAGCTACAAGAGCTTCGTGATGAACTATAATATGCAAGGGATGAACAAGACTATTCCCGAGCTCTTCGCAATGCTAAAAGCTGCGGAGGTAGAAATCAAGAAGGAGCATCAAGTGTTGATGGTCAACAAGACCACTAGTTTCAAGAAAAAGGGCAAAGGGAAGAAGAAGGGGAAATTCAAAAAGAACGGCAAGCAAGTTGCTACTCAAGAGAAGAAACCCAAACCTGGACCTAAACCTGAAACTGAGTGCTTCTACTGCAAGCATACTGGTCACTGGAAGCGGAACTGCCCCAAGTATTTGGCGGATAAGAAGGATGGCAAGGTGAACAAAGGTATATGTGATATACATGTTATTGATGTGTACCTTACCAATACTCGTAGTAGCACCTGGGTATTTGATACTGGTTCTGTTGCTAATATTTGCAACTCGAAACAGGGACTACGGATTAAGCGAAGATTGGCTAAGGACGAGGTGACGATGCGCGTGGGAAACAGTTCCAAATCGATGTGATCGCGGTCGGCACGCTACCTCTACATCTACCTTCGGGATTAGTATTAGACCTAAATAATTGTTATTTGGTGCCAGCGTTGAGCATGAACATTATATCTGGATCTTGTTTAATGCGAGACAGTTATTCATTTAAATCAGAGAATAATGGTTGTTCTATTTATATGAGTAATATCTTTTATGGTCATGCACCCTTGAAGAGTGGTCTATTCTTATTGAATCTCGAGAGTAGTGATACACATATTCATAATGTTGAAGCCAAAAGATGCAGAGTTGATAATGATAGTGCAACTTATTTGTGGCACTGCCGTTTAGGTCATATCGGTGTAAAGCGCATGAAGAAACTCCATACTGATGGGTTTTTGGAACCACTTGATTATGAATCGCTTGGTACTTGCGAACCGTGCCTCATGGGCAAGATGACTAAAACACCGTTCTCCGGTACTATCGAGAGAGCAACAGATTTGTTGGAAATCATACATACAGATGTATGTGGTCCGATGAATATTGAGGCTCGTGGCGGATATCGTTATTTTCTCACCTTCACAGATGATTTGAGCAGATATGGGTATATCTACTTAATGAAACATAAGTCTGAAACATTTGAAAAGTTCAAAGAATTTCAGAGTGAAGTTGAAAATCATCGTAACAAGAAAATAAACTTTCTACGATCTGATCGTGGAGGAGAATATTTGAGTTACGAGTTTGGTGTACATTTGAAAAATTGTGGAATAGTTTCGCAGCTCACGCCACCCGGAACACCACAGCGTAATGGTGTGTCCGAACGTCGTAATCGTACTTTACTAGATATGGTGCGATCTATGATGTATCTTACTGATTTATCGCTATCGTTTTGGGGATACGCTCTAGAGACGGCCGCATTCACGTTAAATAGGGCACCATCAAAATCCGTTGAGACGACGCCTTATGAACTGTGGTTTGGCAAGAAACCAAAGTTGTCGTTTCTAAAAGTTTGGGGCTGCGATGCTTATGTGAAAAAGCTTCAACCTGATAAGCTCGAACCCAAATCGGAGAAATGTGTCTTCATATGATATCCAAAGGAAACTATTGGATACACCTTCTATCACAGATCCGAAGGCAGGACTTTTGTTGCTAAATTCGGAAACTTTCTAGAGAAGGAGTTTCTCTCGAAAGAAGTGAGTGGGAGGAAAGTAGAACTTGACGAGGTAACTGTACCTACTCCCTTATTGGAAGGTAGTACATCACAGAAAACTGTTTCTGCGACACCTACACCAGTTAGCGAGGAAGCTAATGATAATGATCATGAAACTTCAGAACAAGATACTACTGAACCTCGTAGATCAACCAGAGTAAGATCTGCGCCAGAGTGGTACGGTAATCCTGTTCTGGAAGTCATGCTACTAGATCATGATGAACCTACAAACTATGAAGAAGCGATGGTGAGCCCAGATTCCGCAAAGTGGCTTGAAGCCATGAAATCTGAGATGGGATCCATGTATGAGAACAAAGTATGGACTTTGGTTGACTTGCCCGATGATCGGCAAGCAATTGAGAATAAATGGATCTTCAAGAAGAAGACTGACGCTGACGGTAATATTACTGTCTACAAAGCTCGACTTGTCGCGAAAGGTTTTCGGCAAGTTCAAGGGATTGGCTACGATGAGACCTTCTCACCCGTAGCGATGCTTAAGTCTGTCCGAATCATGTTAGCAATTACCGCATTTTATGATTATGAAATTTGGCAGATGGATGTCAAAACTGCATTCCTGAATGGATTTCTGGAAGAAGAGTTGTATATGATGCAACCAGAAGGTTTTGTCGATCCAAAGGGAGCTAACAAAGTGTGCAAGCTCCAGCGATCCATTTATGGACTGGTGCAAGCCTCTCGGAGTTGGAATAAACGTTTTGATAGTGTGATCAAAGCATTTGGTTTTATACAGACTTTTGGAGAAGCCTGTATTTACAAGAAAGTGAGTGGGAGCTCTGTAGCATTTCTGATATTATATGTGGATGACATATTACTAATTGGAAATGATGTAGAATTTCTGGATAGCATAAAGGGATACTTGAATAAAAGTTTTTCAATGAAAGACCTCGGTGAAGCTGCTTACATATTAGGCATTAAGATCTATAGAGATAGATTAAGACGCTTAATTGGACTTTCACAAACCACATACCTTGACAAAGTTTTGAAGAAGCTCAAAATGGATCAAGCAAAGAAAGGGTTCTTGCCTGTGTTACAAGTTGTGAAGTTGAGTAAGACTCAATGCCCGACCACTGCAGAAGATAGAGAGAATATAAAAGATGTTCCCTATGCATCAGCCATAGGATCTATCATGTATGCAATGCTATGTACCAGACCTGATGTGTGCCTTGCTATAAGTCTAGCAGGGAGGTACCAAAGTAATCCAGGAGTGGATCACTGGACAGCGGTCAAGAACATCCTGAAATACCTGAAAAGGACTAAGGATATGTTTCTCATATATGGAGGTGACAGAGAGCTCATGGTAAAAGGTTACTTTGATGCAAGCTTTGACATTGATCCGGACGATTCTAAATCGCAAACCGGATACGTGTTTACATTAAACGGTGGAGCTTTCAGTTGGTGCAGTTCTAAACAAAGCGTCGTAGCGGGATCTACATGTGAAGCGGAGTACATAGCTGCTTCGGAAGCAGCAAATGAAGGAGTCTAGATGAAGGAGTTCATATCCGATCTAGGTGTCATACCTAGTGCATCGGGTCCAATGAAAATCTTTTGTGACAATACTGGTGCAATTGCCTTGGCAAAGGAATCCAGATTTCACAAGAGAACCAAGCACATCAAGAGACGCTTCAATTCCATCCGGGATCTAGTCCAGGTGGGAGACATAGAGATTTGCAAGATACATACGGATCTGAATGTGGCAGACCCGTTGACTAAGCCTCTTCCACGAGCAAAACATGATCAGCACCAAGACTCCATGGGTGTTAGAATCATTACTGTGTAATCTAGATTATTGACTCTAGTGCAAGTGGGAGACTGAAGGAAATATGCCCTAGAGGCAATAATAAAGTTATTATTTATTTCCTTATATCATGATAAATGTTTATTATTCATGCTAGAATTGTATTAACCGGAAACATAATACATGTGTGAATACATAGACAAACAAGTGTCACTAGTATGCCTCTACTTGACTAGCTCGTTAATCAAAGATGGTTATGTTTCCTAACCATGAACAATGAGTTTTTATTTGATTAACGGGATCACATCATTAAGAGAATGATCTGATTGACATGACCCATTCCATTAGCTTAGCACCCGATCATTTTGTATGTTGCTATTGCTTTCTTCATGACTTATACATGTTCCTATAACTATGAGATTATGCAACTCCCGTTTACCGGAGGAACACTTTGGGTACTACCAAACGTCACAACGTAACTGGGTGATTATAAAGGAGTACTACAGGTGTCTCCAAAGGTACATGTTGGGTTGGCGTATTTCGAGATTAGGTTTTGTCACTCCGATTGTCGGAGAGCTATCTCTGGGCCCTCTCGGTAATGCACATCACTTAAGCCTTGCAAGCATTGCAACTAAATGAGTTAGTTGCGGGATGATGTATTACAGAACGAGTAAAGAGACTTGCCGGCAACGAGATTGAACTAGGTATTGGAATACCGACGATCGAATCTCGGGCAAGTAACATACCGATGACAAAGGGAACGACGTATGTTGTTATGCGGTCTGACCGATAAAGATCTTCGTAGAATATGTAGGAGCCAATATGGGCATCCAGGTCCCGCTATTGATTATTGACCGGAGACGTGTCTCGGTCATGTCTACATTGTTCTCGAACCCGTAGGGTCCGCACGCTTAAGGTAACGATGACAGTTATATTATGAGTTTATGCATTTTGATGTACCGAAGGTTGTTCGGAGTCCCGGATGTGATCACGGACATGACGAGAAGTCTCTAAATGGTCGAGACATAAAGATTGATATATTGGAAGCCTATGTTTGGATATCGGAAGTGTTCCGGGTGAAATCGGGATTTTACCGGAGTACCGGGAGGTTACCGGAACCCCCCGGGAGCTAAATGGGCCATGATGGGCCTTAGTGGAAAAGAGAAAAGGCAGCCCTACATGGGCCGCGCGCCCCTCCCCTCCCTTGGTCCGAATAGGACAAGGAGAGGGGGTCGGCCCCTCTCTCTCTCTTTTCCCCCCTCCGCGAATCCTATTCCAACTAGGATTGGGGGGGGGGGAATCCTACTCCTAGAGGGAGTAGGACTCTCCTGGCGCGCCCTCCTTGGCCGGCCAGCCTCCCCCCTTTTGTCCTTTATATACGGAGGCAGGGGCACCCCAGAAACACATAAGTTGATCCACGTGATCTTTTCCTAAGCCGTATGCGGTGCCCCCAGCCACCATAGTCCTCGATAATATTGTAGTGGAGTTTAGGCGAAGCCCTACTGCTGTAGTGCATCAAGATCGTCACCACGCCGTCGTGCTGACGGAACTCTTCCTCGACACTTTGCTAGATCGTCATCGAGCTGAACGTGTGCTAGAACTCGGAGGTGCCGTAGTTTCGGTGTTTGATCGGTCGGATCGTGAAGACGTACGACTACATCAACCAAACGCTTCCGTTGTCGATCTACTAGGTATGTAGATCACACTCCCCCCCTCGTTGCTATGCATCACATGATCTTGCGTGTGCGTAGGAAAATTTTGAAATTACTACGTTACCCAACAATTCCCGCATGGTGGTCAGTGCGAAAAGGCCATAGGGCTACTCGGATCAAATATCCAAACCGTTAGTGTGTTGGTAGTGCGGTCATGAGCAGAGACTCACGAAAGATGTGAACCCGTCGCCCCATCTCGAGGACTTGCGGCAAGGGCTAAGAATGCCCGGCCACGCCTCATATTCAACTCTCGGGTGACCTCCAGATGAACCCGTCTCCACATCACTCGCGGGTACCCCTCAGGGTCGACCCGCCTTACTAAGTAATAGTTGTAAAGTCCAAGTATCCGTGTGTCCAAACATCAAGGGGAAACTCCGAGGAACCACCCTCGGTGGATTCCACTCGATGTAATCATTAAGATGAACGTAGGAGGAACCACCCTCTAGGTTCACACTTGAGGGGTTGCACGACAGAGCCGTATCGGAAGTGGTTAAGGAGGAACCACCCTCGATGACCACGACCAAATAGCTACCCTATAGGATTAACATCAGAAGAGCTGATGAGTTTTCACCCTCGGCACTCAATAGTAACTCTGCAAAATCCTACAACTAAGGGGAGGTGATGTGCGGTGTCGGGGCCTAGACGTCGATCATGTTGATAGAGTCATCGAACATAAAGCGGGGCAACTGGGACAAGGTGGGGGTCACTGATGGATCTCTAACCAACCTATACTAAGCAGTTTAGAATAAGCAGGTAAGGTATGAAAGCAGGTAACAAAAATAGGCTATGCATCAGAGTAGGACCATACAGAAAGCAGTAGCAGTTCTAATGCAAGCATGAGAGGGAAAGAAATGGGCGATGTCGGAATGCTCAAGGGGGTTTGCTTGCCTGGAAGATCTGCTAAAAAGGAAGAAGTGTCATCGTTGACGTAGTCGATCATAGGGGCGGCATCGGTTGAAGGAAATATGCCCTAGAGGCAATAATAAAGTTATTATTTATTTCCTTATATCATGATAAATGTTTATTATTCATGCTAGAATTGTATTAACCGGAAACATAATACATGTGTGAATACATAGACAAATAGTATGTCACTGGTATGCCTCTACTTGACTAGCTCGTTGATCAGAGATGGTTAAGTTTCCTAACCATAGACAAAGAGTTGTCATTTTGATTAATGAGATCACATTATTAGGAGAATGATGTGATTGACTTGACCCATTCCGTTAGCTTAGCACACGATCGTTTAGTATGTTGCTATTGCTTTCTTCATGACTTATACATGTTCCTATGACTATGAGATTGTGCAACTCCCATTTACCGGAGGAACACTTTGTGTGCTACCAAACGTCACAATGTAACTGGGTGATTATAAAGGTTCTCTATAGGTGTCTCCGAAGGTACTTGTTGAGTTGGCGTATTTCGAGATTAGGATTTGTCACTCCGATTATAGGAGAGGTATCTCTGGCCCTCTCGGTAATGCACATCACTTAAGCCTTGCAAGCATTGCAACTAATGAGTTAGTTACGGGATGATGTATTACAGAACGAGTAAAGAGACTTGCCCGTAACGAGATTGAAACTAGGTATTGAGATACCGACGATCGAATTTCAGGCAAGTAACATACCGATGACAAAGGGAACAACGTATGTTGTTATGCGGTCTGACCGATGAAGATCTTCGTAGAATATGTGGGAACCAATATGAGCATCCAGGTTCCACTATTGGTTATTGACCGGAGACGTGTCTCGGTCATGCCTACATAGTTCTCGAACCCGTAGGGTCCGCACGCTTAACGTTTCGATGACAGTTATATTATGAGTTTATATGTTTTGATGTACTGAAGGTTGTTCGGAGTACCGGATATGATCACGGACATGAGGAGGAGTCTCGAAATGGTCGAGACATGAAGATTGATATATTTGAAGCCTATGTTTGCATATCGAAAGTGTTCCGGGTGAAATCGGGATTTTACCGCAGTACGGGGAGGTTACCGGAACCCCCCGGGAGGTTAATGGGCCTTAGTGTGCCTTTACGGAGAAGGGGAGAGGCGGCCAGGGCTGGGCCATGCGCCCCTCCCCCCTAGTCCGAATAGGACAAGGAGAGGGGGGCGGCGCCCCCCTTCCTTCCTCTCTCCCTCCTCTTTCCCCCTCCCAAGTCCTAATCCAACTAGGAAAGGGGGGAGTCCTACTCCCGGTGGGAGTAGGACTCCTCCTGGCGCGCCCTCTCTCCTGGCCGGCCGCACCCCCTTGCTCCTTTATATACAGGGGCAGGGGGTACCCTAGAGACACAACAATTGATCGTTTGATCTTTTAGCTGTGTGCAGTGCCGCCTCCACCATAGTCCACCTCGATAATACTGTAGCGGTGCTTAGGCGAAGCCCTACGTCTGTAGAACATCATCATCGTCACCACGCCATCGTGCTGACAAAACTCTCCCTCAACACTCGGCTGGATCGGAGTTCGAGGGACGTCATCGGGCTGAACGTGTGCTGAACTCGGAGGTGTGCTACCTCTTTTAGCACTACATTGGTTTTCCCCGAAGAGGAAGGGATGATGCAGAAAAGTAGCGTAAGTATTTCCCTCGGTTTTTGAGAACCAAGGTATCAACCCAGTAGGAGGCTACGTACGAGTCCCTCGCACCTACACAAAACAAATAAATCCTCGCAACCAACACAAATAGGGGCTGTCAATCCCTATAGGGCCACTTACGAGAGTGAGATCTGATAGATATGATAAGATAATATTTTTGGTATTTTTATGATAAAGATGCAACGTAAAATAAAGGCAAAGTAAATAGCAAAACAAATAACTAAGTAGTAGGAGATTGATATGATAAAGATAGACCCAGGGGCCATAGGTTTCACTAGTGGCTTCTCTCAAGAGCATAAGTATTCCACGGTGGGTGAACAAATTACTGTTGAGCAATTGACAGAATTGAGCATAGTTATAAGAATATCTAGGTATAATCAAGTATATAGGCATCACATCCGAGACAAGTAGACCGACTCCTGCCTGCATCTACTACTATTACTCCACTCATCGACCGCTATCCAGCATGCATCTAGAGTATTAAGTAAAAACAAAGTAACGCCTTAAGCAAGATGACATGATGTAGAGGGATAGACTCATACAATATGAAGAAAACCCCATCTTGTTATCCTCGATGGCAACAATACAATACGTGCCTTGCTGCCCTTACTGTCACCGGGAAAGGACACCACAATTTTGAACCCAAAGCTAAGCACTTCTCCCATTGCAAGGAAGATCAATCTAGTAGGCCAAACCAAACTGATAATTTGAAGAGACTTGCAAAGATAACCAATCATACATAAAAAATTCAGAGAAGATTCAAATATTATTCATAGATAGACTTGATCATAAACCCACAATTCATCGATCTCAACAAACACACCGCAAAAAGAAGATTACATCGAATAGATCTCCACAAGAGAGGGGGAGAACACTGTATTGAGATCCAAAAAGAGAGAAGAATCCATCTAGCTACTAACTATGGACCCGTAGGTCTGAAGTAAACTACTCACACTTCATTGGAGAGGCTATGGTGTTGATGTAGAAGCCCTCCGTGATCGATGCCCCCTCCGGCGGAGCTCCGGAACAGGCCCCAAGATGGGATCTCGTGGATACAGAAAGTTACGGCGGTGGAATTAGGGTTTTGGCTCCTTATCTGATCGTTTGGGTGTACGTGGGTATATATAGGAGGAAGAAGTACGTCGGTGGAGCAACAGGGGGCCCACAAGGGTGGAGGGCGCGCCTGGGGGCAGGCGCGCCCCCCTACCTCGTGGCCTCCTGTTACGTGGCTTGACGTAGGGTCCAAGTCTCCTGAGTTGTATTCGATGAGAAAATCACGTTCCCGAAGGTTTCATTCCGTTTGGGCTTTGTTTGATATTCCTTTTCTTCGAAACCCTAAAACAGGCAAAAAACAGCAATTCTGGGCTGGGCCTCCGGTTAATAGGTTAGTCACAAATATAATATAAAAGTGGATAATAAAGCCCAATAATGTCCAAAACTGTAGATAATATAGCATGGAGCAATCAAAAATTATGGATACGTTGGAGATGTATCAAGCATCCCCAAGCTTAATTCCTGCTCGTCCTCGAGTAGGTAAATGATAAAAACAGAATTTTTGATGCGGAGTGCTACTTGGCATAATTTTAATGTAATCCTTCTTAATTATGGTATGAATATTCAGATCCGAAAGATTCAAGACAAAAGTTCATATTAACATAGAAAATAATAATACTTCAAGCATACTAACAAAGCAATTATGTCTTATCAAAATAACATGGCTAAAGAAAGTTATCCCTACAAAATCATATAGTCTGGCTATGCTCTATCTTCACCACACAAAATATTTAAATCATGCACAACCCCGATGACAAGCCAAACATTGTTTCATACTTTTGACATTCTCAAAACTTTCTCAATTTTCACGCAATACATGAGCGTGAGCCATGGATATAGCACTATAGGTGGAATAGAGTGGTGGTTGTGGAGAAGACAAAAAGGAGAAGATAGTCTCACATCAACTAGGCGTATCAACGGGCTATGGAGATGCCCATCAATAGATATCAATGTGAGTGAGTAGGGATTGCCATGCAACGGATGCACTAGAGCTATAAGTATATGAAAGCTCAAAAAGAAACTAAGTGAGTGTGCATCCAACTTGCTTGCTCATGAAGACCTAGGGCAATTTGAGGAAGCCCATCATTGGAATATACAAGCCAAGTTCTATAATGAAAGATATCCACTAGTATATGAAGGTGATAACATGAGAGACTCTCACTACGAAGATCATGGTGCTAATTTGAAGCACAAGTGTGGTAAAAGGATAGTAACATTGTCCCTTCTCTCTTTTTCTCTCATTTTTTTATTTGGGCCTTTTCTCCCTTTTTATGGCATCTTTTCTTTCTCTTTTTTTTATTTGGGCTTCTTTGGCCTCTTTTATTTATTTTTTGTCTGGAGTCTCATACCGACATGTGGGGGAATCATAGTCTCCATCATCCTTTCCTCACTGGGACAATGCTCTAATAATGATGATCATCACACTTTTATTTTTCTTACAACTCAACAATTACAACTCGATACTTAGAACAAAATATGACTCTATGTGAATGCCTCCAGCGGTGTACCGGGATATGCAATGATGCATGAGTGACATGTATGAAAGAATTATGAATGGTGGCTTTGCCACAAATACGATGTCAATTACATGATCATGCTAAGCAATATGACAATGATGGAGTGTGTCATAAACGGAACGGTGGAAAGCTGCATGGCAATATATCTCGGAATGGCTATGGAAATGCCATAACAGATAAGTATGGTGGCTGTTTTGAGGAAGATATATGGTAGGTGTATGATACCGGCGAAAGGTGCGCGGTATTAGAGAGGCTAGCAAAGGTGGAAGGGTGAGAGTGTGTATAATCCATGGACTCAACATTAGTCATAAAGAACTCATATACTTATTGCAAAAATCTACAAGTTATCAAAGCAAAGTATTACGTGCATGCTTCTAGGGGATAGATTGGTAGGAAAAGACCATCGCTCGTCCCCAACCGCCACTCATAAGGAAGACAAACAATAAATAAATCATGCTCCGACTTCATCACATAACGGTTCACCATACGTGCATGCTACGGGAATCACAAACTTCAACACAAGTATTTCTCAAATTCACAATACTCAACTAGCATGACTTTAATATCACCATCTCCATATCTCAAAACAATTATCAAGTATCAAACTTATCATAGTATTCAACACACTCATAAGAAAGTTTTATTATTAATCTTGCATACCAAGCATATTAGGATTTTAAGCAAATTACCATGCTATTTAAGACTCTCAAAATAATCTAAGTGAAGCATGAGAGATCAATAGTTTCTATAAAACAAATCCACCACCGTGCTCTAAAAGATATAAGTGAAGCACTAGAGCAAAATTATATAACTAAAAAGATATAAGCGAAGCACATAGAGTATTCTAACAAATTCCAAATCATGCATGGCTCTCTAAAAAGGTGTGTACAGCAAGGATTATTGTGGTAAACTAATAAGCAAAGACTCAAATAATACAAGATGCTCCAAGCAAAACATATATCATGTGGTAAATAAAAATATAGCTCGAAGTAAAGTTACCGATAGAAGTAGACGAAAGAGGGGATGCCTTCCGGGGCATCCCCAAGCTTGGCTTTTAGGTGTCCTTAGATTATCTTGGGGGTGCCATGGGCATCCCCAAGCTTAGGCTCTTGCCACTCCTTGTTCCATAATCCATCAAATCTTTACCCAAAACTTGAAAACTTCACAACACAAAACTTAAAGTAGAAAATCTCGTGAGCTCCGTTAGCGAAAGAAAACAAAATACCACTTCAAGGTACTGTAATTAATTCATTATTTATTTATATGGGTGTTATACCTACTGTATTCCAACTTCTATATGGTTTATAAACTATTTTACTAGCCATAGATTCATCAAAATAAGCAAACAACACACGAAAAACAGAATCTGTCAAAAACAGAACAGTCTGTAGTAATCTGTAGATAGCGCAAGATCTGGAACCCCAAAAATTCTAAAATAAATTTCTGGACGTGAGGAATTTATGTATTAATCATATGCAAAAATAATTAACTAAATATCACTCTCCAAATAAAAATTACAGCAGTTCTCATGAGCGCTAAGGTTTCTGTTTTTTACAGCAAGTTCAACAAGACTTTCCCCAAGTCTTCCCAACGGTTCTACTTGGCACAAACACTAATTAAACAAAAAACACAACCAAAACAGAGGCTATATAATTTATTTATTGCTAAATAGGAGCAAAAATCAAGGAATAAAAATAAAAATGGGTTTCCTCCCAACAAGCGCTATCGTTTAACGCCCCTAACTAGGCATAACAATCACGAATAGATCTAGGTATTGCCATCTTTGGTAGGCAATCCATAAGTGGCTCTCATAATAGATTCATAAGGTAATTTAATTTTCTTTCTAGGAAAGTGTTCCATGCCTTTCCTTAATGGAAATTGGAATCTAATATTTCCTTCCTTCATATCAATAATTACACCAATCGTTCTAAGGAAAGGTCTACCAAGAATAATAGGACATGAAGGATTGCAATCTATGTCAAGAAGAATTAAATCTATGGGCACATAATTCCTATTTGCAACAATAAGAACATCATTAATTATTCCCATAGGTTTCTTAATAGTGGAATCCGCAAGGTGCAAGTTTAGAGAGCAATTATCAAAATCACGGAAACCTAACAAATCACACAAAGTCTTTGGAATCGTGGAAACACTAGCAACCAAATCACATAAAGCATAGCATTCATGATATTTAATATTAATTTTAATAGTTGGTTCCCACTCATCATAAAGTTTTCTAGGGATAGAAACTTCCAATTCAAGTTTTTCTTCATAAGATTGCATCAAGGCATCAACGATATGTTTAGTAAACGCTTTATTTTAACTATAAGCGTGAGGAGAATTTAGCACGGATTGCAAAAAGGAAATACAATCAATCAAAGAGCAGTTTTCATAGTTAAATTCCTTGAAATCCATAATAGTGGGTTTAGCAACATCTAGGGTTTTAATTTCTTTAATCCCACTTTTATCAAATTTAGCATCAAGATCAAAAGATTCAGAATTCTTGGAACGCCTACTAGGTAAAGGTGGATCATATTCAGTCCCATCATTATCAAGATTCATATTGCAAAACAAAGATTTAATAGGGGACACATCAATAACTTTTAGATCTTCATCATTATTTTCATAGGAACTAATAGAACACGCTTTTATAAAGGCATCTTTCTTAGCACGCATCCTAGCGGTTCTTTCTTTGCACTCATCAATGGAAATTCTCATGGCTTTGAGAGACTCATTGATATCATGCTTGGGTGGAATAGATCTAAGTTTCAAAGAATCAACATCAAGAGCAATTCTATCAACGTTCCTAGCCAAATCATCAATCTTAAGCAATTTTTCTTCAATCATAGCATTAAAATTCTTTTGCGAAGTAATAAATTCTTTAATATTAGAATCAAAATCAGAGGGCATCTTGTTATAATTTCCATAAGAATTTTTGTAGGAATTACCATAATTATTAGATGGATTACTAGGATAAGGCCTAGGGTTGAAATTTCCTCTATACACGTTATTACCAAAATTGTTCCTACCAACAAAATTTACATCCATAGATTCATTATTATTCTCAATCAAAGTAGACAAGGGCATATCATTAGGATCAGAAGAAACACTCTTATTAGCAAATAATTTCATAAGTTCATCCATCTTTCCACTCAAAACATTAATTTCTTCTATCGCATGCACCTTTTTATTAGTAGATCTTTCAGTATGCCATTGAGAATAATTAACCATAATATTATCTAGGAGTTTAGTAGCTTCTCCTAAAGTGATTTCCATAAAAGTGCCTCCCGCGGCCGAATCTAAAAGATTTCTAGAAGCAAAATTCAATCTGGCATAAAAGTTTTGTATAATCATCCACAAATTTAAACCATGAGTAGGGCAATTACATATCATTAATTTCATTCTCTCCCAAGCTTGTGCAACATGTTCATGATCAAGTTGCTTAAAATTCATAATATCGTTTCTAAGAGAGATGATCTTAGCGGGAGGAAAATACTTAGAGATAAAAGCATATTTGCACTTATTCCATGAATCAATACTATTTTTAGGCAAAGACAAAAACCAAGCTTTAGCACGATCTCTAAGCGACAAAGGAAATAACTTTAATTTAACAATATAATTATCCACATATTTCTTCTTTTGCATGTCACACAAATCAACGAAGCTATTTAGATGGGTAGCGGGATCTTCACTAGGAAGGTCGGAGAACGGATCTTTCATAACAAGATTCAGCAAAGCAGCATTAATTTCACAAGATTCGGCATCGGTAAGAGGAGAAATTGGAGTGCTAATAAAATCATTGTTGTTGGTATTGGTGAAGTCACACAATTTAGTATTATCTTGAGCCATCGTGACAAGCAAGAAAACTAACACACAAGCAAGCAAAAAGCAAGCGGACAGAAAGAGGCAAATAGAGGGAGGGTAGAGAGAGAGAGCAAATAAAACGGCAAGGGTGAAGTGGGGGGAGAGGAAAATGAGAGGCAAATGACAAATAATGTAATGCGGGAGATAAGGGTATGTGATGGGTACTTGGTATGTTGACTTTTGTGTAGACCTCCCCGGCAACGGCGCCAGAAATCCTTCTTGCTACCTCTTTTAGCACTGCGTTGGTTTTCCCCGAAGAGGAAGGGATGATGCAGCAAAGTAGCGTAAGTATTTCCCTCAGTTTTTGAGAACCAAGGTATCAATCCAGTAGGAGGCTACGCGCGAGTCCCTCGCACCTGCACAAAACAAATAAATCCTCGCAACCAACGCAAATAGGGGCTGTCAATCCCTATAGGGCCACTTACGAGAGTGAGATCTGATAGATATGATAAGATAATATTTTTGGTATTTTTATGATAAAGATGCAAAGTAAAATAAAGGCAAAGTAAATAGCAAAGCAAATAACTAAGTAGTAGGAGATTGATATGATAAAGATAGACCCGGGGGCCATAGGTTTCACTAGTGGCTTCTCTCGAGAGCATAAGTATTCTACGGTGGGTGAACAAATTACTGTTGAGCAATTGACTAAATTGAGCATAGTTATGAGAATATCTAGATATGATCATGTATATAGGCATCACGTCCGAGACAAGTAGACCGACTCCTGCCTGCATCTGCTACTATTACTCCACTCATCGACCGCTATCCAGCATGCATCTAGAGTATTAAGTAAAAACAAAGTAACGCCTTAAGCAAGATGACATGATGTAGAGGGATAGACTCATGCAATATGAAGAAAACCCCATCTTGTTATCCTCGATGGCAACAATACAATATGTGCCTTGCTGCCCTTACTGTCACCGGGAAAGGACACCGCAAGATTGAACCCAAAGCTAAGCACTTCTCCCATTGCAAGAAAGATCAATCTAGTAGGCCAAACCAAACTGATAATTCGAAGAGACTTGTAAAGATAACCAATCATACATAAAAGAATTCAGAGAAGATTCAAATATTATTCATAGATAGACTTGATCATAAACCCACAATTCATTGGTCTCAACAAACACACCGCAAAAAGAAGATTACATCGAATAGATCTCCACAAGAGAGGGGGAGAACATTGTATTGAGATCCAAAAAGAGAGAAGAAGCCATCTAGCTACTAACTATGGACTCGTAGGTCTGAAGTAAACTACTCACACTTCATCGGAGAGGCTATGGTGTTGATGTAGAAGCCCTCCGTGATCGGTGCCCCCTCCGGCGGAGCTCCGGAACAGGCCCCAAGATGGGATCTCGTGGATACAGAAAGTTACGGCGGTGGACTTAGGGTTTTGGCTCCGTATCTGATCGTTTGGGGTACGTGGGTGTATATAGGAGGAAGTACGTTGGTGGAGCAACAGGGGGCCCACGAGGGTGGAGGGCGCACCTGGGGGGGTAGGCGCGCCCGCCTACCTCGTGGCCTCCTGTTACGTGGCTTGACATAGGGTCCAAGTCTCCTGAGTTGTATTCGATGAGAAAATCACGTTCCCGAAGGTTTCATTCCGTTTGGACTCCGTTTGATGTTCCATTTCTTCAAAACCCTAAAACAGGCAAAAAACAGCAATTCTGGGCTAGGCCTCCGATTAATAGGTTAGTCCCATATATAATATAAAAGTGGATAATAAAGCCCAATAATGTCCAAAACAGTAGATAATATAGCATGGAGCAATAAAAAATTATGGATACGTTGGAGACGTATCAAGGTGCCGTACGTTCGGTACTTGATCGTTCGGATCGTGAAGACGTACGACTACATCAACCGCGTTGTGCTAACGCTTCCGCTTTCGGTCTACGAGGGTACGTGGACAACACTCTCCCCTCTCATTGCTATGCATCACCATTATCTTGCGTGTGCGTAGGATTTTTTTTGAAATTACTACGTTCCCCAACAGTGGCATCCGAGCCAGGTTTTATGCGTAGATGTCATATGCACGAGTAGAACACAACTGAGTTGTGGGCGATATAAGTCATACTGCTTACCAGCATGTCATACTTTGGTTCGGCGGTGTTGTTGGATGAAGCGGCCCGGACCGACATTACGCGTACGCTTACGCGAGACTGGTTCTACCGACGTGCTTTGCAGACAGGTGGCTGGCGGGTGTCAGTTTCTCCAACTTTAGTTGAACCGAGTGTGGCTATGCCCGGTCCTTGCGAAGGTTAAAACAACACCAACTTGACAAACTATCGTTGTGGTTTTTGATGCGTGGGTAAGAACGGTTCTTGCTAAGCCTGTAGCAGCCACGTAAAATTTGCAACAACAAAGTAGAGGATGTCTAACTTGTTTTTGCATGGCATGTTGTGATGTGATATGGTAAGACATGATGCTAAATTTTATTGTATGAGATGATCATGTTTTGTAACCGAGTTATCGGCAACTGGCAGGAGCCATATGGTTGTCGCTTTATTTTATGCAATGCAATCGCCCTGTAATGCTTTACTTTATCACTAAGCGGTAGCGATAATTGAGGAAGCATAAGATTGGCGAGACGACAATGATGCTACGATGGAGATCAAGGTGTCATGCCGGTGACGATGGTGATCATGACGGTGCTTCGGAGATGGAGATCACAAGCACAAGATGATGATGGCCATATCATATCACTTATATTGATTGCATGTGATATTTATCTTTTATGCATCTTATCTTGCTTTGATTAACGGTAGCATTATAAGATGATCCCTCACTAAATTATCAAAGTATAAAGTGTTCTCCCTGAGTATGCATCATTGCAAAAGTTCTTCGTGCTGAGACACCACGTGATGGTCGGGTGTGATAGGCTCTACGTTCAAATACAGCGGGTGCAAAACAGTTGCACACGCGGAATACTCAGGTTAAACTTGACGAGCCTAGCATATAACAGATATGGCCTCGGAACATGGAGATCGAAAGGTCGAGCGTGAATCATATAGTAGATATGATCAACATAGTGATGTTCACCGTTGAAACTACTCCATCTTACGTGATGATCGGACATGGTTTAGTTGATATGGATCACGTAATCACTTAGAGGATTAGAGGGATGTCTATCTAAGTGGGAGTTCTTAAGTAATATGATTAATTGAACTTAAATTTATCATGAACTTAGTACCTGATAGTATCTTTTTTGTCTATGTTGATTGTAGATAGATGGCCTGTGCTGTTGTTTCGGTTAATTTTAATGCGTTCCTTGAGAAAGAAAAGTTGAAAGATGATGGTAGCAATTACACGGACTGGGTCTGTAACTTGAGGATTATCCTCATTGCTGCTCAGAAGAATTACATCCTGGAAGCACCGCTGAGTGCCAGGCCTGCTGCTGATGCAACTGACGACGTTAAGAACGTCTGGCAGAGCAAAGCTGATGACTACTCAATAGTTCAATGTGCCATGCTTTACGGCTTAGAACCGGGACTTCAACGATGTTTTGAATGTCATGGGGCATATGAGATGTTCCAAGAGTTGAAGTTAATATTTCAAGCAAATGCCCAGATTGAGAGATATGAAGTCTCCAATAAGTTCTACAGCTGCAAGATGGAGGAGAATAGTTCTGTCAGTAAGCATATACTCAAGATGTCTGGGTACTGCAATCACTTGATTCAACTGGGAGTTAATCTTCCGGATGATAGCGTCATTGACAGAATTCTCCAATCACTGTCACCAAGCTACAAGAGATTCGTGATGAACTATAATATGCAAGGGATGGATACGACAATTCCCGAGCTCTTCGCAATGCTAAAGGCAGCGGAGGTAGAAATCAAGAAGGAGCATCAAGTGTTGATGGTCAATAAGACCACCAGTTTCAAGAAAAAGGGCAAAGGGAAGAAGAAGAGGAACTTCAAAAAGAACAGCAAGCAAGTTGCTGCTCAGGAGAAGAAACCCAAGTCTGGACCTAAGCCTGAGACTGAGTGCTTCTACTGCAAGCAGACTGGTCACTGGAAGCGGAACTGCCCCAAGTATTTGGCGGATAAGAAGGATGGCAAGGTGAACAAAGGTATATGTGATATACATGTTATTGATGTGTACCTTACTAGAGCTCGCAGTAGCACCTGGGTATTTGATACTGGTTCTGTTGCTAATATTTGCAACTCGAAACAGGGACTACAGATTAAGCAAACACTGGCGAAGGACGAGGTGATGATGCGCGTGGGAAATGGTTCCAAAGTCGATGTGATCGCGGTCGGCACGCTACCTCTACATCTACCATCGGGATTAGTATTAGACCTAAATAATTGTTATTTGGTGCCAGCGTTAAGCATGACCATTATATCTGGATCTTGTTTGATGCGAGACGGTTATTCATTTAAATCAGAGAATAATGGTTGTTCTATTTATATGAGTAATATCTTTTATGGTCATGCACCCTTGAAGAGTGGTCTATTTTTGATGAATCTCGGTAGTAATGATACACATATTCATAATGTTGAAGCCAAAAGATGCAGAGTTGATAATGATAGTGCAACTTATTTGTGGCACTGCCGTTTAGGTCATATCGGTGTAAAGCGCATAAATAAACTCCATACTGATGGACTGTTGGAACCACTTGATTATGAATCACTTGGTACTTGCGAACCGCGCCTCATGGGCAAGATGACTAAAACGCCGTTCTCCGGTACTATGGAGAGAGCAACAGATTTGTTAGAGATCATACATACAGATGTATGTGGTCCGATGAATGTTGAGGCTCGTGGCGGATATCGTTACTTTCTCACCTTCACAGATGATTTAAGCAGACATGGGTATATCTACTTAATGAAACATAAGTCTGAAACATTTGAAAAGTTCAAAGAATTTCAGAGTGAAGTTGAAAATCATCGTAACAAGAAAATAAAGTTTCTACGATCTGATCGTGGAGGAGAATATTTGAGTTATGAGTTTGGTCTTCGTTTGAAACAATGCGGAATAGTTTCGCAACTCACGCCACCCGGAACACCACAACGTAATGGTGTGTCCGAACGTCGTAATCGTACTTTACTAGATATGGTGCGATCTATGATGTCTCTTACTGATTTACCGCTATCGTTTTGGGGTTATACTTTAGAGACGGCTGCATTCACATTAAATAGGGCACCATTGAAATCTATTGAGATGACGCCTTATGAACTCTGGTTTGGTAAGAAACCAAAGTTGTCGTTTCTGAAAGTTTGGGGCTGCGATGCTTATGTGAAAAAGCTTCAACCTGATAAGCTCGAACCCAAATCAGAGAAATGTGTCTTCATAGGATACCCAAAGGAGACTGTTGGGTACACCTTCTATCACAGATCCGAAGGCAAGACTTTTGTTGCTAAATTCGGAGTTTTTCTAGAGAAGGAGTTTCTCTCGAAAGAAGTGAGTGGGAGGAAAGTAGAACTTGATGAGGTAACTGTACCTGCTCCCTTATTGGAAAGTAGTTCATCACAGAAACCGGTTTCTGTGACACCTACACCAATTAGTGAGGAAGTTAATGATGATGATCATGAAACTTTAGATCAAGTTGTTACTGAACCTCATAGGTCAACCAGAGTAAGATCCACACCAGAGTGGTACGATAATCCTGTTCTGGAAGTTATGTTACTAGACCATGACGAACCTACGAACTATGAAGAAGCGATGGTGAGCCTAGATTCCGCAAAATGGCTTGAGGCCATGAAATCTGAGATGGGATCCATGTATGAGAACAGAGTGTGGACTTTGGTTGACTTGCCCAGTGATCGGCAAGCAATTGAGAATAAATGGATCCTCAAGAAGAAGACTGACGCTGATGGTAATATTACTGTCTATAAAGCTCGACTTGTTGCAAAAGGTTTTCGACAAGTTCAAGGGATTGACTACGATGAGACCTTCTCACCCGTAGCGATGCTTAAGTCTGTCTGAATCATGTTAGCAATTGCCGCATTTTATGATTTATGAAATTTGGCAAATGGATGTCAAAACTGCATTCCTGAATGGTTTTCTGGAAGAAGAGTTGTATATGATGCAACCAGAAGGTTTTGTCGATCCAAAGGGAGCTAACAAAGTGTGCAAGCTCCAGGGATCCATTTATGGACTGGTGCAAGCCTCTCGGAGTTGGAATAAACGCTTTGATAGTGTGATTAAAGCATTTGGTTTTGTACAGACTTTTGGAGAAGCCTGTATTTACAAGAAAGTGAATGGGAGCTCTATGGCATTTCTAATATTATATGTGGATGACATATTGTTGATTGGAAATGATATAGAATTTCTGGATAGCATAAAGGGATACATGAATAAGAGTTTTTCAATGAAAGACCTCGGTGAAGCTGCTTATATATTGGGCATCAAGATCTATAGAGATAGATCAAAATGCTTAATTGGACTTTCACAAAGCACATACCTTGACAAAGTTTTGAAGAAGTTCAAAATGGATCAAGCAAAGAAAGGGTTCTTGCCTGTGTTACATGGTGTGAAGTTGAGTAAGACTCAATGCCCGACCACTGCAGAAGATAGAGAGAAAATGAAAGATGTTCCCTATGCTTCAGGCATAGGCTCTATCATGTATGCAATGCTGTGTACCAGACTTGATGTGTGCCTTGCTATAAGTCTAGCAGGGAGGTACCAAAGTAATCCAGGAGTGGATCACTGGACAGCGGTCAAGAACATCCTGAAATACCTGAAAAGGACTAAGGATATGTTTCTCGTTTATGGAGGTGACAAAGAGCTCGTCGTAAACGGTTACGTTGATGCAAGCTTTGACACTGATCCGGACGATTCTAAATCGCAAACCGGATACGTGTTTACATTGAACGGTGGAGCTGTCAGTTGGTGCAGTTCTAAACAAAGCGTTGTGGCAGGATCTACGTGTGAAGCGGAGTACATAGCTGCTTTGGAAGCAGCAAATGAAGGAGTCCGGATGAAGGAGTTCATATCCGATCTAGGTGTCATACCTAGTGCATCAGGTCCAATGAAAATCTTTTGTGACAATACTGGTGCAATTGCCTTGGCGAAGGAATCCAGATTTCACAAGAGAACCAAGCACATCAAGAGATGCTTCAATTCCATACGGGATTTAGTCCAGGTGGGAGACATAGAAATTTGCAAGATACATATGGATCTAAATGTTGCAGACCCGTTGACTAAGCCTCTTCCACGAGCAAAATTGTTGGGGAACGTAGTAATTTCAAAAAATTTCCTACGCACACGCAAGATCATGGTGATGCATAGCAACGAGAGGGCAGAGTGTGATCTACGTACCCTGGTAGACCGACATTGGAAGCGTTAGCACAACGCGGTTGATGTAGTCGTACGTCTTCACGGCCCGACCGATCAAGCACCGAAACTACGGCACCTCCGAGTTTTAGCACACGTTCAGCTCGATGACGATCCCCAGACTCCGATCCAGCAAAGTGTCGGGGAAGAGTTCCGTCATCACGACAGCGTGGTGACGATCTTGATGTACTACCGTCGCAGGGCTTCGCCTAAGCACCGTTACAATATTATCGAGGATTATGGAGGAAGGGGGCACCGCACACGGCTAAGAATATGTTCACGTGGATCAACTTGTGTGTCTAGGGGTGCCCCTACCCCCGTATATAAAGGAGCAGGGGAAGGTGCGGCCGGCCAGGAGGAGGGCGGGCCAGGAGGAGTCCTACTCCCACCGGGAGTAGGATTCCCCCCCTTTCCTAGTTGGAATAGGATTCGGGAGGGGGAAAGAGGAGAGAGAGAAGGAAGGGGGGGCGCCGCCCCCCTCTCCTTGTCCTATTCGGACTAGGGGGGAGGGGCGTGCGGCCCAGCCCTGGCCACCTCTCCTCTCTTCCACTAAAGCCCACTAAGGCCCATATACCTTCCGGGGGGTTCCGGTAACCTCCCGGTACTCCGGTAAAATCCCGTTTTCACCCGGAACACTTCCGATATCTAAATATAGGCTTCCAATATATCAATCTTTATGTCTCGACCATTTCGAGACTCCTTGTCATGTCCGTGATCACATCCGGGACTCCGAACAAACTTCGGTACATCAAAATGCATAAACTCATAATATAACTGTCATCAAAACCTTAAGCGTGCGGACCCTATGGGTTCGAGAACAATGTAGACATGACCGAGACACGTCTCTGGTCAATAACCAATAGCGGAACCTGGATGCTCATATTGGCTCCCACATATTCTACGAAGATCTTTATCGGTCAGACCGCATAACAACATACGTTGTTCCCTTTGTCATCGGTATGTTACTTGCCCGAGATTCGATCGTCGGTATCTCAATACCTAGTTCAATCTCGTTACCGGCAAGTCTCTTTACTCGTTCCGTAATACATCATCTCGCAACTAACTCATTAGTTGCAATGCTTGCAAGGCTTATGTGATGTGCATTACCGAGAGGGCCCAGAGATACCTCTCCGACAATCGGAGTGACAAATCCTAATCTCGAAATACGCCAACCCAACATGTACCTTTGGAGACACCTGTAGAGCTCCTTTATAATCACCCATTTACATTGTGACGTTTGGTAGCACACAAAGTGTTCCTTCGGTAAACGGGAGTTGCATAATCTCATAGTCATAGGAACATGTATAAGTCATGAAGAAAGCAATAGCAACATACTAAACGATCGAGTGCTAAGCTAACGGAATGGGTCAAGTCAATCACATCATTCTCCTAATGATGTGATCCCGTTAATCAAATAACAACTCTTTGTCTATGGTTAGGAAACATAACCATCTTTGATTAACGAGCTAGTCAAGTAGAGGCATACTAGTGACACTCTGTTTGTCTATGTATTCACACATGTATTATGTTTCCAGTTAATACAATTCTAGCATGAATAATAAACATTTATCATGAAATAAGGAAATAAATAATAACTTTATTATTGCCTCTAGGGCATATTTCCTTCAAAAACATGATCAGCACCAAGGCTCCATGGGTGTTAGAATCATTACTGTGTAATCTAGATTATTGACTCTAGTGCAAGTGGGAGACTGAAGGAAATATGCCCTAGAGGCAATAATAAAGTTATTGTTTATTTCCTTATATAATGATAAATGTTTATTATTCATGCTAGAATTGTATTAAGCGGAAACATAATACATGTGTGAATACATAGACAAACAGTATGTCACTAGTATGCCTCTACTTGACTAGCTCGTTGATCAGAGATGGTTAAGTTTCCTAACCATAGACAAAGAGTTGTCATTTTGATTAATGAGATCACATCATTAGGAGAATGATGTGATTGACTTGACCCATTTCATTAGCTTAGCACACGATCGTTTAGTATGTTGCTATTGCTTTCTTCATGACTTATACATGTTCCTATGACTATGAGATTATGCAACTCCCGTTTACCGGAGGAACACTTTGTGAGCTACCAAACGTCACAATGTAACTGGGTGATTATAAAGGTGCTCTACAGGCGTCTCCGAAGGTACTTGTTGAGTTGGCGTATTTTGAGATTAGGATTTGTCACTCCAATTGTCGGAGAGGTATCTCTGGGCCCTCTCGGTAATGCACATCACTTAAGCCTTGCAAGCATTGCAACTAATGAGTTAGTACGAGATAATGTATTACGGAATGAGTAAACAGACTTGCCGGTAACAAGATTGAAACTAGATATTGAGATACCGATGATCGAATCTCGGGTAAGTAACATACCGAAGACAAAGGGAACAATGTATGTTGTTATGCGGTCTGACCGATAAAGATCTTCGTAGAATATGTGGGAACCAATATGAGCATCCAGGTTCCGCTATTGGTTATTGACTAGAGACGTGTCTCAGTCATGTCTACATAGTTCACAAACCCGTAGGGTCCGCACGCTTAACGTTTCGATGACAGTTATATTATGAGTTTATATGTTTTGATGTACCGAAGGTTGTTCGGAGTCCCGGATATGATCACGGACATGATGAGGAGTCTTGAAATGGTCGAGACATGAAGATTGATATATTGGAAGCCTATGTTTGGATATCATAAGTGTTCCGGGTGAAATCGGGATTTTACCAGAGTACCGGGAGGTTACCGGAACCCACCGGGAGGTTAATGGGCCTTAGTGGGCCTTTACGAAGAAGAGGAGAGGCGGCCAGGGCTGGGCCGCGCGCCCCTCCCCCTAGTTCGAATAGGACAAGGAGAGGGGGGCGGCGCCCCCCTTCCTTCCTCTCTCCCTCCTCTTTCCCCCTCCCAAGTCCTAATCCAACTAGGAAAGGGGGGGAGTCCTACTCCCGGTGGGAGTAGGACTCCTCCTGGCGCACCCTCTCTCCTGGCCGGCCGCACCCACCCTTGCTCCTTTATATACAGGGGCAGGGGGCACCCTAGAGACACAACAATTGATCGTTTGATCTTTTAGCCGTGTGTGGTGCCCCCCTCCACCATAGTCCACCTCGATAATATTGTAGCGCTTCTTAGGCGAAGCCGTGCGTCGGTAGAACATCATCATCGTCACCATGCCGTCGTGCTGACAAAACTCTCCCTCAACACTCAGCTGGATCGGAGTTTGAGGGACGTCATCGGGCTGAACGTGTGCTGAACTCGGGGGTGTTGTACGTTCGGTACTTGATCGGTCGGATCGTGAAGATGTACGAATACATCAACCATGTTGTGCTAACGCTTCCGCTTTCGGTCTACGAGGGTACGTGGACAACACTCTCCCTTCTTGTTGCTATGCATCACCATGATCTTGCGTGTGCGTAGGAATTTTTTTGAAATTACTACGTTCCCCAACATCGGTCTCGGGGTCTACCGAAGAGAAGGGGGGAAGAAACAATAAATATAAAGCAAACATAGCATCACAAAGCATAACATGGCAATATGTTGTGCCGTGTGTGACCTAACGTATGGCTACACGATATAGGTGAAGGAGGAATTCAACCAGGAATGTTTTCCCGGTTCCAGACCTGTGTCAGATAGATGACCGGAGGGGGAATGTTCCATGTTCGGCTAGTTAAAGGCATCTGACAGGTAAACGAACCGCGTATTCGGATTCGTCATGTTGTTCTGAGCAACTTTCATATATAAAAAATTTTCATCCCAGTTACAGATTATTTTATATGAATTTATTAAAGATTTAACAATATTATGAAAATCCCTGAAATTCTGCTAAGTCTAAGAATTCGCCAGTTTTAAACATCACTTAGCTATTTTCGAAAAGCTACAACTATTGTTCTGTACATCTTATGATTTTGTGCCTTATATCAATTGTGAGCATTTCTCTGCGATCTACATGTTAGTATCCCTTTCATCCATATTAGAGTTCATTTGCTTGATCATCAACGGCTCTAAAGTAGCTATGAAAATAAAGTTGTTTTCGGTTTTTCTGTTAACAGAACATTGAACTTTGTGATTTTCGTAGGAATTAATCCACGCATCGAAAGGATTTGGTCTAGTGGGATAAAATGAAGTTTGTCAACTATACTTTCTACTCATATTTGTTTTTGGCCTGTGGTATTTTTGATATAAAGATGCAAAGTAAAAAGTAAAAGCAAAGTAAATAGCAAAACAATATAAAAGTGATGGAGATTGATATGATGAGAATAGACCCGGGGGCCATAGGTTTCACTAGTGGCTTCTCTCAAGAGCATAAGTATTCTACGGTGGGTGAACAAATTACTGTTAAGCAATTGATAGAATTGAGCATAATTATGAGAATATCTAGGCATGATCATGTATATAGGCATCACGTCCGTGACAAGTAGATCGAAACGATTCTGCATCTACTACTATTACTCCACTCATCGACTGCTATCCAGCATGCATCTAGAGTATTAAGTTAAAAACAGAGTGACGCCTTAAGCAAGATGACATGATGTAGAGAGATAAATTCATGCAATATGAAATAAACCCCATCTTGTTATCCTCGATGGCAACGATACAATACGTGCCTTGCTGCCCCTTCTGTCACTGGGTAAGGACACCGCAAGATCGAACCCAAAGCTAAGCACTTCTCCCATGGCAAGAACTACCAATTTAGTTGGCCAAACTAAACGGATAATTCGAAGAGACTTGCAAAGATAACCAATCATGCATAAAAGAATTCAGAGAAGATTCAAATATTATTCATAGATAGACTTGATCATAAACCCACAATTCATCGGTCTCAACAAACACATCGCAAAAAGAAGATTACATCGAATAGATCTCCACAAGAGAGGGGGAGAACTTTGTATTGAGATTCAAAGAGAGAGAAGAAGCCATCTAGCTACTCACTATGGACCCGAAGATCTGAGGTAAACTACTCACACTTCATCGGAGGGGCTAGGATGATGTAGAAGCCCTCCGTGATGACGGCCCTCTTCCGGCGGAGCTCCGGAACAGGCCCCAAGATGGGATCTCGTGGATACAGAAAGTTGCGGCGATGGAATTATGGTTTTGTCTCCTCTTCTGGTCGTTTGGGGGTACGTGTGTATATATAGGAGGAAGGAGTACATCGGTGGAGCACCGAGGGGCCCACGAGGCAGGGGGCGCGCCCTAGGGGGGCGCCCCCCACCCTCGTGACCACCTCTTTGATCCCTTGCAGTAGGGTCCAAGTCTCCTGGATCACGTTCGGTGAGAAAATCACGTTTCCGAAGATTTTATTCCGTTTGGACTCCGTTTGATATTCCGTTTATCCGAAACACTGAGATAGGCAAAAAACAGCAATTCTGGGTTGGGCCTCCGGTTAATAGGTTAGTCCCAAAAATAATATAAAAGTGGAAAATAAAGGCCAATATAGTCCAAAACAGTAGATAATATAGCATGGAGCAATCAAAAATTATAGATACGTTGGAGACGTATCAGCCTGTTAGTAGTTGTTTTGCTGCAGTTTAGGTGTTGTCTAGAGGGTTAGTCAATGTGATATTTGTAAATCTAACCATAGTAGCAGCTCCAGTAGTTAGTAGTAATAGTAGGTTCAGTAGAGCAGTAGCGTAGTAGTAGGATGCAGCAGCAGGTGCATCAGCGGGTAGCAGCGCTGCGGGTAGCAGTAGGCGATGGCGAGGCCACGCACGGGCAGCGGGCAAGGGCGCGTCGGGCGCGGCTGCGGCGGCCGTGCGCGGCAGCAACAACAGTAGTGAACAGCGCGGCGGCGATCAGCGGCAGGGGGAGGCGCTGCATGCGGACGAGCAGCAGCAGGTCAGCAAGGCGGTAGAGAAAGCAGCAGTGGCAGTAGAAGGAAGAAGCAATAGTGGAGCGGGAGCAGCAAAGTGTTAGGTTTAATCTTGATTCATGTATCCGCGTATTTAGTTTTACTATGTGCATGTAGCTTAGACAGTAGTAGGGTGATGTAGGCCGGTGAAGCTTTGGTTGTGCACGAAGAAGGCGAGATGCCGGGCGGCCGTGTGATGTGGCGAGCATGGCGAGATGCTCATGATGCTCTGAGGTACGGCGCAGTCGCGAGAAGCTGCAAGACGTGTCGAAGACTGGAGCATGATGGACTGCATCAAGTTGAGTCGGGTGAACCGGCAGGTCGTTCGGTTTGTAGGGTCCTAGCCGATAGAATGGTTGGGTAAGTAGTTTGTGCATGCATGTAGTTGGAGTTGTCAGAGGTAGTGGCCGAGCCGTATGGATCATGGAGAGAGTTTAGGAATTAGTTAGTGCATGGTTAGTGGGTTAGCAGCCGAGTGTGGCGGCTGGCCCGTGCATGCGTGGGTTTGTGTTGTTAGTGGCCAGGCATGGCAGCTGGGGTAGTGCGTGCGTGAGGTCATTCTCCTGTGTGTGTGTGTGTATATTTTTTGTTTTGAGTGAATGAGAAGAGGAGAGGCCCTGAGGGCTGGCAAAACAATGTAGCGTAAGTGTGTCTCATCGGGAGGAAGAGGCAAAGCTAGTTTCTCTCTGGTGAGGTATGCGTGCGTGTGTGTGCAGAGTTCCTCACAACGGTGTGTTCTTGTGTTGTGAGAAAACATGAGAGAGAGAAGAGAGACTAGTGTAAGTTGTGAGACTCGGCCGAGAGATAGAAGAAGATGGCACTGCGAGAGGCGGCACCAACATTTGGCATCAGAGCGATCCACGGAGACGGTGGCGCGGTGGACTCCATGCGAGGTGGAGGTCATCGGCGGCGTGATGTCGCTGATGGCCGGCTGCGGTGCGATGCCGCTAGACGGAGATGGCGGCGCGAAGCTGCCACAAGAAGACAACAGTGTGACGCCGTTGGGAGGTACGGCAGCGGGAAGCCGTCATGAGGATCGGTGTCAAGCTCGTCGACGGTGCTATCTACGGTGGTGTGATGCCATCAACAAGATGGGTCGTTGCGACGGCGTGGTGATCGGCGTTGCGAAGGCTTCGTCCATATCATGAGGTGGCCGCTGCGTGCGGCAGGACGATGTGGTGATGGGCGTTGCGACAACGTCGACCACGACAAGATGGTGCATGGTGGTATTCGGCGCTGCGACGGCGTCGACCACGACAAGATGGTGCACTGGGTGTCCGGCGCTGCGATGGCGTCGTCCTCGGCAAGGATAAATTGCTACATGCTGCAAGTGGAGGCGGGTGATCCGCATCGGAGATTGGAAAATCAAGATTACGGGGAAAAAATGTTAGGGTTAATCTTGATTCATGTATCCGCGTAT
The DNA here is from genome assembly GCF_003073215.2 of Triticum urartu. Taxonomy (NCBI): domain Eukaryota; kingdom Viridiplantae; phylum Streptophyta; class Magnoliopsida; order Poales; family Poaceae; genus Triticum; species Triticum urartu. The sequence goes on along the minus strand of NC_053027.1, from coordinate 519,098,085 downwards.
TTAGTTTTACTATGTGCATGTAGTTTAGACGGTAGTAGGGTGATGTAGGCTGGTGAAGCTTTGGTTGTGCATGAAGAAGGCGAGATGTCGGGCGGCCGTGCGATGCGGCGAGCATGGCAAGATGCTCACGATGCTCTGAGATACGGCACAGTCGCGAGAAGTGCCAAGACGTGCCGAAGACTGGAGCGTGATGGACTGCATCAAGTTGAGTCGGGTGAACCGGTAGGTCATTCGGTTTGTTGGGTACTAGCCGATAGAATGGTTGGGTAAGTAGTTTGTGCATGCATGTAGTTGGAGTGGTCAAAGATGGTGGCCGAGCCATATGGATCCTGGAGAGAATTTAGGAATTAGTTAGTGCATGGTTAGTGGGTTAGCAGCCGAGTGTGGCGGCTGGCCCGTGCATGCGTGGGTTTGTGCTGTTAGTGGCCAGGCATGGCAGCTGGGGTAGTGCGTGTGTGAGGTCATTCTCCTGTGTGTATATATTTTGTTTTGAGTGAATGAGAAGAGTATAGGCCCTGAGGGCTGGCAAAACAATGTAGCGTAAGTGTGTCTCACCGGGAGGAAGAGGCAAAGCTAGTTTCTCTCTGGCGAGGTATGCGTGCGTGTGTGTGCAGAGTTCCTCACCACGGTGTGTTCTTGTGTTGTGAGAAAACATGAGAGAGATAAGAGAGAGTAGTGTAAGTTGTGAGACTCAGCCGAGAGATAGAAGAAGATGGCGCTGCGAGAGGCGGCGCCAACATTTGGCATCAGAGTGATCCACGGAGACGGCGGCGCGGTGGACTCCATGCGAGGTGGAGGTCGTCGGCGGCGCGATGCCGCTGTTGGCCGGCTGTGGTGCAATGCCGCTAGACGGATATGATGGCGCGAAGCTGCCACAAGAAGACAATGGTGTGACGCCATTGGGAGGTACGGCGGTGCGAAGCCGTCATGAGGATCGGCGTCAAGCTCGTCGACGGTGCTATCTAGGGTGGTGTGATGCCATCAGCAAGATGAGTCATTGTAACGGCGTGGTGATCGACGTTGAGAAGGCGTCGTCCACATCATGAGGTGGCCGCTGCGTGCGGCAGGACGATGTGGTGACGGGCGCTGCGACGGCGTCGACCACGACAAGATGGTGCATGGTGGTGTCCGGCGCTGCGACGGCATCGACCACGACAAGATGGTGCACGGGGTGTCCGGCGCTGCGACGGCGTTGACCACGACAAGATGGTGCACGGGGTGTCCGGCGCTGCGATGGCGTCGTCGGCGGCAAGGATAAATTGCAACATGCTGCATGTGGAGGCGGGTGATCCGCATCGGAGATTGGAAAATCAAGATTACGGGGGAAAATGTTAGGTTTAATCTTGATTCATGTATCCGCGTATTTAATTTTACTATGTGCATGTAGTTTAGACGGTAGTAGGGTGATGTAGGCCGGTGAAGCTTTGGTTGTGCACGAAGAAGGTGAGATGTCGGGCGGCCGTTTGATGCGGCGAGCATGGCGAGATGCTCATGATGCTCTGAGGTTTGGCACGGCCGCGAGAAGCGGCAAGACGTGCCGAAGACTGGAGCGTGATGGACTGCATCAAGTTGAGTCGGGTGAACCGGCAGGTCATTCGGTTTGTTGGGTCCTAGCCGATAGAATGGTTGGGTAAGTAGTTTGCGCATGCATGTAGTTGGAGTGGTCAGAGATGGTGGCCGGGCCGTATGGATCATGGAGAGAGTTTAGGAATTAGTTAGTGCATGGTTAGTGGGTTAGCAGCCGAGTGTGGCGGCTGGCCCGTGCATGCGTGGGTTTGTGCTGTTAGTGGCCAGGCATGGCAGCTCGGGTAGTGTGTGCATGAGGTCATTCTCCTGTGTGTATATATATTTTGTTTTGAGTGAATGAGAAGAGCAGAGGCCCTGAGGGCTGGCAAAACAATGTAGCGTAAGTGTGTCTCACCAGGAGGAAGAGGCAAAGCTAGTTTCTCTCTGGTGAGGTATGCGTGCGTGTGTGTGCCGAGTTCCTCACCACGGTGTGTTCTTGTGTTGTGAGAAAACATGATAGGGAGAGATTACGAGATAGAAGAAGATGGCGCTGGGAGAGGCGGCGCCAACACAAAGCAGCCAGTGTTGGGGAACGTAGCAGAATTTTAAAATTTTCTATGCATCACCAAGATCAATCTATGGAGTCATCTAGCAACGAGGGAGAAAGGAGTGCATCTACATACCCTTGTAGATCGCGCGCGGAAGCGTTCAAGAGAACGGGGTTGATGGAGTCGTACTCGTCGTGATCTAAATCACCGATGACCTAGCGCCGAACGGACGGCACCTCCGCGTTCAACACACGTACGGTTGGGAAGACGTCTCCTCCAACCTGATCCAACAAGGGGAAATGAGAGGTTGATGAAGATCCAGCAGCACGACGGCGTGGTGGTGGAAGCAACGGTGATCTCGGCAGGGCTTCGCCAAGCACAGGGAGATGGAGGAGTGTCACGGGAGGGAGAGGGACGGGCCAGGGGCTAGGGTGCGGCTGCCCTCCATCCCCCCCCCCAAAATTTATAGGACCCCTAGGGGGGCGCCGGCCCTAGGAGATGCCATCTCCAAGGGGGGGCGCCGGCCAAGGGGGGTGGAGTGCCCCCCAAGCCAAGTGGGGCGCCCCCACCCCTAGGGTTTCCAACCCTAGGCGCAGGGGAGGCCCATGGGGGGCGCACCAGCCCACTAGGGGCTGGTTCCCCTCCCACTTCAGCCCATGGGGCCCTCCGGGATAGGTGGCTCCACCCGGTGGACCCCCGGGACCCTTCCGGTGGTCCCGGTACAATACCGATTACCCCCGAAACTTTCCCGATGGCCGAAACTTGACTTCCTATATATAAATCTTCACCTCCGGATCATTCCGGAACTCCTCGTGACATCCGGGATCTCATCCGGGACTCCGAACAACTTTTGGGTTACCGTATACTAATATCTCAACAACCCTAGCATCACCGAACCTTAAGTGTGTAGACCCTACGGGTTCGGGAGACACGTAGACATGACCGTGACGACTCTCCGGTCAATAACCAACAGCGGGATCTGGATACCCATGTTGGCTCCCACATGCTCCTCAATGATCTCATCGGATGAACCATGATGTCGAGGATTCAATCAATCCGTATACAATTCCCTTTGTCAATCGGTACGTTACTTGCCCGAGACTCGATCGTCGGTATCCCAATACCTTGTTCAATCTCGTTACCGGCAAGTCACTTTACTCGTACCGTAATGCATGATCCTGTGATCAACCACTTGGTCACATTGAGCTCATTATGATGATGCATTACCGAGTGGGCCCAGAGATACCTCTCCGTCATACGGAGTGACAAATCCCAGTCTCGATTCGTGCCAACCCAACAAACACTTTCGGAGATACCTGTAGTGTACCTTTATAGTCACCCAGTTACGTTGTGACGTTTGGCACACCCAAAGCACTCCTACGGTATCCGGGAGTTGCACAATCTCATGGTCTAAGGAAATGATACTTGACATTCGGAAAAGCTACAGCAAACGAACTACACGATCTTTGAGCTATGCTTAGGATTGGGTCTTGTCCATCACATCATTCTCCTAATGATGTGATCCCGTTATCAATGACATCCAATGTCCATAGTCAGGAAACCATGACTATCTTTTGATCAACGAGCTAGTCAACTAGAGCCTCACTAGGGACGTGTTGTGGTCTATGTATTCACACATGTATTACGATTTTCGGATAACACAACTATAGCATGAACAATAGACAATTATCATGAACAAAGAAATATAATAATAACCATTTTATTATTGCCTCTAGGGCACATTTCCAATAGCCAGGCACAAGGGCGCGCGGGCGCACGCACATACACGGGCGATACAGCGGCGAGGGGAAGCGGGCGTGATACGTATCCGTTGTATGTACTTTTCCAAACACTTTTGCCCTTGTTTTGGACTCTAACTTGTATGATTTGAATGGAACTAACCCGGACTGACGCTGTTTTCAGCAGAATTGCCATGATGTTGTTTTATGTGCAGAAAACAAAAGTTCTCGGAATGACCTGAAACTCCACGGAATATCTTACAATAAATAATAAAAAATCCTCGCCAAAGATGAAGACCAGGGGGCCACACCCTTTCCACGAGGGTGGGGGGCGCGCCCCCCTACCTCGTGGGCCCCCTGGAGACCTCCCGACTCCAATTCCAACTCTATATATCTGCTTTCAGGGAGAAAAAAAATAGGAGAGAAGAAATCATCGCATTTTACAATATGGAGCCACCGCCAAGCCCTAAAACCTCTCGGGAGGGCTGATCTGGAGTCCGTTCGGGGCTCCGGAGAGGGGGATTCGTCGCCGTCATCATCATCAACCATCCTCCATCACCAATTTCATGATGCTCACCAACGTGCGTGAGCAATTCCATCGTAAGCTTGCTGGACGGTGATGGGTTGGATGAGATTTATCATGTAATCGAGTTAGTTTTGTTAGGGTTTGATCCCTAGTATCCACTATGTTCTGAGATTGATGTTGCTATGACTTTGCTATGCTTAATGCTTGTCACTAGGGCCCGAGTGCCATGATTTCATATCTGAACCTATTATGTTTTCATCAATATATGAGAGTTCTTGATCCTATCTTGCAAGTCTATAGTCACCTATTATGTGTTATGATCCGTTAACCCCGAAGTGACAATAATCGGGATACTTACCGGTGATGACCGTAGTTTGAGGAGTTCATGTATTCACTATGTGCTAATGCTTTGTTCCGGTTCTCTATTAAAAGGAGGCCTTAATATCCCTTAGTTTCCATTAGGACCCCGCTGCCACGGGAGGGTAGGACAAAAGATGTCATGCAAGTTCTTTTCCATAAGCACTATGACTATATTCGGAATACATGCCTACATTACATTGACGAATTGGAGCTAGTTCTGTGTCAGCCTATGTTATGACTGTTACATGATGAACCACATCCGGCATAATTATCCATCACTGATCCGATGCCTACGAGCTTTCCATATACTGGTTTACACTTATTTACTTTCCCGTTGCTATTGTTACAATCACTACAAAATACCCAAAAACACTACTTTGCTTTCGTTACTCTTTTGTTACCGTTACCATCACTATCATATTACTTTGCTACTAAACACTTTGTTGCAGATACTAAGTTTCCAGGTGTGGTTTAATTGACAACTCATCTGCTAATACTTGAGAATATTCTTTGGCTCCCTTGTGTCGAATCAATAAATTTGGGTTGAATACTCTACCCTCGAAAGCTGTTGCGATCCCCTATACTTGTGGGTTATCAAGACTAATTTCTGGCGCCGTTGTCGGGGAGCATAACTCTATTCTTTGTGTCACTTGGGATTTATATCTGCTGGACACTATGAAGAATTTGAAAGATGCTAAGACAACAATTCATCCCTCAACTATGAGGGGAGGTAAGGAACTGTCATCTAGCTCTGCACTTGATTCACTTTCTGTTATGAGTAAGCTTGCGACACCTAAACCTGCTTCTGCTATTCGTTCTGATATGTTGCATGTTATTGATGATGCCACTTCTGCTATACATGATACTTATGATGAAACCACTTCTATGCTTGATACTACTATGCCACTTAGTGATTTTCTCGAGGAACAACTTGCTAGGGCTAGAGAGATTGAAAATATTGAATCTGATTATGATGATGAAAGTGATGATGAAGAATCACTTGTTATTCCTGAGGGTTATTTATTTGATCAAGAAGTTTCTTTAGCTATTTTAGCTTGCAAAGATAGATATGAACTCAAAAGGTTATTAGCTAAATGGAATAAGAAATCTCTAAATGCTAGGATGAGACTTGACCCTGCTTTTGCTACCTCACCTATCTGTGTTACTGATAAGGATTATGAATTCTCTGTTGATCCTGATATAATTACTTTAGTTGAATCTGATCCTTTTCATGGCTATGAATCTAAAACTGTTGTGGCACATCTTACTAAATTAAATGATATAGCCACCCTGTTCACTAATGATGAGAGATCTCGCTACTTTTATATCCTTAAAATATTTCCGTTCTCATTAAAGGGTGATGCTAAGATATGGTTTAATTCTCTTGATCCTGGTTGTGTGCGTAGTCCCCAGGATATGATTTACTACTTCTCTGCTAAATATTTCCCTGCTCATAAGAAACAAGCTGCTTTAAAGGAAATATACAACTTTGTGCAAATCAAAGAAGAGAGTCTCCCACAAGCTTGGGGGAGGCTTCTCAAGTTACTTAATGCTTTGCCTGATCATCCTCTTAAGAAAAATGAAATACTTGATATCTTTTATAATGGACTAACCGATGCTTCCAGAGATTACCTGGATAGTTGTGCTGCTTCTCTTTTCAGGGAAAGAACACCGGATGAAGCTGAAATCTTATTGAATAATATGTTGACAAATGAAAATAATTGGGCACCTCCTGAGCCAGCTCCTGCTCCAATTAATGATCCTATTCCTAAACCAACTCCGAAGAAGAGAGGTGTTCTACTTCTCAGTCCCGAAGATATGCAAGAGGCAAATAAATCTATGAAATAAAAAGGTATTAAAGTTGAAGATGTTAAGAATTTACCTCCTATTGAAAAAATACATGGTCGTAATTTACCACCTGCCGAAGAAACATATGATCTTGATCCTTTACTTATTGAAGAACCTCCAGACCTCGATAACCCGACACATGTAGTAAAGGTAAATTCTGTCTATAGATATGATAAAGCTGAAATCCCTCCTGCTAAAATTGCTAGTCAATGCTTGGATGAATTTGATAATTTTATGTTTAAGCAAGAAAACTTCAATGCTTATTTTGGTAGACAATTAAAACAAGATGCTGATTTGATTAAATACTTGGGTGATTATATGGCTAATATTAGAGGTGAACTTAAACTTGTTAGTAAACATGCTTCCATGGTTACCACTCAAGTAGAACAAGTACTTAAAGCTCAAAAAGAATTGCTCAATGAGATGAATAGTAAGAAAAATAATTATGCTGTTAAAGTGGCTACTAGAACTGGTAGAATGACTCAGGAACCTTTGTATCCTGAAGGCCACCCTAAGAGAATTGAGCAAGATTCTCGGAGAAATAATATTGATGCACCTAGTTCTTCTAAAAGGAAGAAAAAGAAAAATGATAGAACTATGCAAACTTCTAGTGAACCTATTGCTCTACCACCTGATAATCCAAATGATATCTCTATGTCTGATGCTGAAACACAATCTAGCAATGAACATGAACCTAATGAAAATGTTAATGATGATGTTCATAATGATGCTCAACCTAGTAATGATAATGATGTAGAAATTGAACCTGCTGTTGATCTTGATAACCCACAATCAAAGAATCAATGTTATGATAAGAAAGACTTTGTTGCTAGGAAACATGGTAAAGAAAGAGAGCCTTGGGTTCAAAAACCCATACCTTTTCCTCCCAAACCATCCAAGAAAAAGGATGATGAGGATTTTGAGCGCTTTGCTGAAATGATTAGACCTATCTTTTTGCGTATGCGATTAACTGATATGCTCAAAATGAATCCTTATGCTAAGTACATGAAAGATATTGTTACAAATAAAAGAAAGATACCAGAAGCTGAAATTTCCACCATGCTTGCTAATTATACTTTTAAGGGTGGAATACCAAAGAAACTTGGAGATCCAGGAGTACCCACTATACCATGCTCCATTAAAAGAAACTATGTTAAAACTGTTTTATGTGATCTTGGAGCCGGTGTTAGTGTTATGCCTCTCTCTTTATATCGTAGACTTGACTTGAATAAGTTGACACCTACTAAAATATCTTTGCAAATGACTGATAAATCAACTGCTATACCTGTCGGTATTTGTGAGGATGTGCCTGTTGTAGTTGCAAACGTTACTATTTTAACGGACTTTGTTATTCTTGATATTCCCGAGGACGGTAGTATGTCTATTATTCTTGGAAGACCTTTTCTTAATACTGCAGGGGCTGTTATTGATTGCACTAAAGGCAATGTCACTTTTCATGTTAATGGTAATGAGCATACGGTACACTTTCCGAGGAAACAACCTCAAGTTCATAGTATCAATTCTATCAAAAAAATTCCATCGATTATATTTGGAGGTTTTGAATTTCCTCTTCCTACTGTCAAGAAGAAATATGATATTCTTATTATTGGGGATGTGCATATCCCCGTTGAGGTAACCTAGTGTTATTCAAAATTTCTTCGGTTTCATGTTAATCGGAATGAGTTTGTTAACAAGACTTGATCAACCTTGCTAGTGGATTCCTTTTGATGAGCATGAGATGGATGAAACTAGAAGCACAACCTTCTGTACCCTCTCTATACTTTCTGTTATTTAGTTGAATTAAAGTAAAAATAAATAATTTTATGTCTGTTATCCGATTATCTGTGCAATATAAAAATATCTCGAAAATAAAAGTTCTCCAAATGCCCTGAAAATTAAATATGATTTTTTCTAGAATATTTGAGGATTTATGGTGCAAAGAACACACCAGGGGGGCCAGCCACCTTGCCACGAGGGTGGAGGGCGCGCCCACCCCTCTAGGGCACGCCCCCCTGCCTCGTGGGCCCACGATGGCCCTCCTCCACTTATTCTTGCACCCATCCTCTTCTTCTTCCCACAAACACGAAAAACCAACTCAAGCCCGAGTCCAAGCTCGTTTTGCTGCCATTTTCGATCTCCTTGCTCAAAGCACCTCTCACAAAACTGCTTGGGGAAATTATTCCTTGGTATGTGACTCCTCCATTGGTCCAATTAGTTTTTGTTCTAGTGCTTTATTCATTGAAGAATTTTGCTGCTTAGGTGACCCTGTTCTTGAGCTTGCATGTCAAATTTATATGGTCAAAAGTAGTTTTGATGCATGATATAGGCCCTAGGCACTTGTAGGAGTGGTTGCTATCAATATTATTGAGTTTGGTTTACTTTTATTTTGAAGTTACTAAAAAAATTCAGAATTTTTCAGAGGAAGAAAAATGCTTAGGAAGATGTTCCAAGGTGGTTCTTCAAAGAAGTAAGGACCCAGGCTTGCAATGCGTGATGCTGACGAAGAGCCACCAAGAGACGCTCCAGTGCGTCCTTATTTAGTGGCCTTCTGAAAATTTTATGGATTGAGCGGGAATAAAAGAAGAATTCAACACATATTTGCGTAACGCTGATCTTGTGAGCTTCGAGGAAGAGAAGTGCAGTCAGTATCATAATCTCACTAGTTCCATTGTGAGGAGGTTTGAATTTTCCACTTCACGTAATTCTCCAACTGTCCTGTTTGATCTTTATGATAAATATTATATCATGGACTTAGAGGATTTTACCACTGCATGCAAACTTCCACAATGGGTTAGTATAAGGGATCCTCGTAAATCTAAATTTAGGGATTTTCTTGCTAATATAACTGTGGGAGAATCTAGAGATATTACACAAGCTACCATAGGGAGCATCCACTTTCCTGCTATACATTATTTTGCTCTCTTCATAGGTAGATGCAAAAATGGTAAAGATGAGGCATGTCATGTGTGTGTCCCTGACCTCAGTATTCTTAGGAGTGATGTGCTAGGAGACAAATCATATAATTTGGGAGCCATTGTTGCACGTAGGTTGCATCTTAATAGACGTAATGGAGATTTCTTTGGTGGAATTTATGCAACCCGCGTAGCTAATTTTCTTGGTATAGATGTGCGCGAAGATCATATTGAATTACCTCCTGCCTATCTAGATTTTAATGCTATGGTTTCTCACCATTTTGTTGAGAGGAACGAATCACCTCTCCAGTACCGACTAATCTTTAACAGACGACGTGTTGTCCGTATTACTCTCCCTGCTCCTGCTTTCTTTGATTATCAGGCAAAAGGAGGATATACTATTAACAGAGAGGAGGCAGATGAGTGCGAGAGGAGAGCGGAGGCCGCTCATCGCCACACTGCAGCTCAGGAGGCGATAGCCGCTGCATCACAGTACGACCCCAACAACTATTATTATGGATATCAGCCAGGCCAGCCGTGGCCATAGACCAACTTAGGCCAAAAGCCTAAGCTTGGGGGAGTACGTATTTCTCACCGACATTACATTTATGTTCACACACACTCATTGCTAGATGTCGGTGTTCATACTTTTTCATTGTATCATCCATGCTAGTTTATTTCCTTTTATGCTTTCTTCTTGTGTGTTTAATAAACCTTAAGAAAAACCAAAAAAAATTAGTTGTAGCTTTTAATTAATTTACTTTCCATGCTTGTAGTAGTAATTAAAAAAAGAAAATCCAAAAAGATTTCATGTTCTTCTTTTGCTTGTTGGGAGCTTTGCCGTGTAAATAGTTTTATTTCTTTTCTTTTCTTTGGGGTCAGTAGGAGAAGATCATGATTAAATTGTTGAAGTGGCTCTTATATGCTTTATTGTTGATTTAACCAAGAGCCCATATTGCTTTGTCTTCTCCTGTTTATTGAATGCTCGCAGATTCCAGCTTAGTCCAATGCGCGTGCACTCTTATTATTATTCACATCGTTCGGTCGTGCAAGTGAAAGGCAATGATGATGACATATGATGGACTGACTAAGATGAGAAAAGCTGGTACGAACTCGACCACTTTTGTTTTTGTAAATATGATGAGTTCATCGTTCTTGATTCAGCTTGTTATGAATAAACATGTTTGCAATGACAATTAGAGATCATAGTTGCTTGTGCCATTCTTGATTAGCTATGAGTTATATATAATGGTTTACCTTGCGTGCCAACATGCTATTGAGATGGTTATGATGTGGTATGATGGGGTGGTATCCTCCTTTGAATGATTTAAATGACTTGACTTGGCACATGTTCACGCATGTAGTTGAAACAAATCAACATAGCCTTCACGATATTTATGTCATGGTAGATTATATCCTACTCATGCTTGCATCCAATGTTTATTAATTTTAATGCATGTACATGGCTGTTGTAGCTCTCTAGTTGGTCGCTTCCCAGTCTTTTGCTAGCCTTCACCTGTACTAAGCGAGAATACTGCTTGTGCATCCAATCCCTTAAACCCCAAAGTTATTCCAGATGAGTCCACTATACCTTCCTATATGCGGTATCTACCTGCCATTCCAAGTAAATTTGTATGTGCCAAACTCTAAACCTTCAAATAATCATCCTGTTTTGTATGCTCGAATAGCTCATATATCAACTAGGGTTGCCTGTATCTTCCATGTTAGGCGGGTTATTCTCAAGAGGAGTGGACTCCGCTCCTCGCTCACGAGAAAATGGTTGGTCACCGGGATGCCTAGTCCCATGCTTTATGCAAACTAAATCAACAATAATTACAAAACAAAACTCCCCCTAGGACCTGATGTATGTTGGAGGCACTCGTTGTTTCGAGCAAGCCATGGATTGATGTTTGTTGGTGGAGGGGGAGTATAAACTTTACCATTCTGTTTGGGAACCGCCTATAATGTGTGTAGCATGGAAGATATCGCCATCTCTTGGTTGTTATGTTGACAATGAAAGTATACCGCTCAAAATATTACTCACCTCTATTTCAAAACCGAGCTCTGGCAACTCTACAAATCCCTGCTTCCCTCTGCGAAGGGCCTATCTATTTATTTTTATATTGAGTCATCATCCTCTTATTAAAAGCACCAGTTGGAGAGCACCGCTGTCATTTGCATTCATTACTGTTAATTTATATTAGGTGTGACTATGATTGGATCTATTTTACCATGAATTACAATGTCTAGTCAGTTCTTGATCTTTAAAGGTGCTCTGCATTTATGTTTTGCGGTCTCAGAAAGGGCTAGCGAGATACCATCTTGTTATATCATATTATGATTGTTTTGAGAAAGTGTTATCATCTGAGATTTATTATTATGGCTTGCTAGTTGATTATGCTATTGATATGGGTAATCATGAGACCTGAGAATTGTTGCAAATATGGTTAGTTATAATCTTTGCTGAAAACTTGAATGCTAGCTTGACATATTTACAACAACAAGAGCAAACAGAGTTTGTAAAAGTTTTTCTTTATTTCTTTCAGTTTGTCAACTGAATTGCTTGAGGACAAGCAAGGGTTTAAGCTTGGGGGAGTTGATACGTCTCCGTCGTATCTACTTTTCCAAACACTTTTGCCCTTGTTTTGGACTCTAACTTGTATGATTTGAATGGAACTAACCCGGACCGACGCTGTTTTCAGCAGAATTGCCATGATGTTGTTTTATATGCAGAAAACAAAAATTCTCGGAATGACCTGAAACTCCACGGAATATCTTACAATAAATAATAAAAAAAATTCGCCAAAGATGAAGACCAGGGGGCCCACACCCTTTCCACGAGGGTGGGGGCGCGCCCCCTGGAGACCTCCTGACTCCAACTCCAACTCCATATATCTACTTTCTGGGAGAAAAAAATAGGAGAGAAGAAATCATCGCGTTTTACGATACAGAGCCGCCGCCAAACCCTAAAACCTCTCGGGAGGGCTGATCTGGAGTCCGTTCGGGGCTCCGGAGAGGGGGATTCGTCGCCGTCGTCATCATCAACCATCCTCCATCACCAATTTCATGATGCTCACCAACGTGCGTGAGTAATTCCATTGTAGGCTTGCTGGACGGTGATGGGTTGGATGAGATTTATCATGTAATCGAGTTAATTTTGTTAGGGTTTGATCCCTAGTATCCACTATGTTCTGAGATTGATGTTGCTATGACTTTGCTATGCTTAATGCTTGTCACTAGGGCCCGAGTGCCATGATTTCAGATCTGAACCTATTATGTTTTCATCAATATATGAGAGTTCTTGATCCTATCTTGCAAGTCTATAGTCACCTATTATGTGTTATGATCCGTTAACCCCGAAGTGACAATAATCGGGATACTTACCGGTGATGACCGTAGTTTGAGGAGTTCATGTATTCACTATGTGCTAATGCTTTGTTCCGGTTCTCTATTAAAAGGAGGCCTTAATATCCCTTAGTTTCCATTAGGACCCCGCTGCCACGGGAGGGTAGGACAAAAGATGTCATGCAAGTTCTTTTCCATAAGCACTATGACTATATTCGGAATACATGCCTACATTATATTGACGAATTGGAGCTAGTTCTGTGTCAGCCTATGTTATGACTGTTACATGATGAACCACATCCGGCATAATTATCCATCACTGATCCGATGCGTACGAGCTTTCCATATACTGGTTTACGCTTATTTACTTTCCCGTTGCTATTGTTACAATCACTACAAAATACCCAAAAACATTACTTTACTTTCGTTACTCTTTTGTTACCGTTACCATCACTATCATATTACTTTGCCACTAAATACTTTGCTGCAGATACTAAGTTTCCAGGTGTGGTTGAATTGACAACTCAGCTGCTAATACTTGAGAATATTCTTTGACTCCCCTTGTGTCGAATCAATAAATTTGGGTTGAATACTCTACCCTCGAAAGCTGTTGCGATCCCCTATACTTGTGGGTTATCAGGGCGCGGGAAACGACGGGCGCGTCGGTGGCGGCGGCCTTGGGCATCAGCAGCAGCAGTTGTACTAACAACAGGCGGCAGCGAGCCTGGCAGGGGGCGGCCTTGGTCTGCAGGTGGCGCGCGCGTAAGTACGGCGGACAGGGGCGCGGCGGACGCGGTCGGGGAAGGCGCGGGCCAGCGGGGGCGCGGAGAGCACAACCCCGACGCGGCGAGGGCGTACGGGGCAAGCGCGTGAGGAAGGCTGTGGTCGCGCGGGACCGGCAGCGCGGGGAGCATAGCTCCGTCCATGGCGGCTGCGAGAGTATACGGGGAGGCGACCAGCGCTGGTACGGTGAGGTATGACAAGGCGGAGGAGGGACGGAACCTCACCAACGTTGCTGAGAAGGCCCGGGGAGGACTTACCAGAGCAGACGACGGCGACGAGCCTGGCGTCCAGAGGAAGAAGTGGTCGGGGCTGTGTTGCGGGACCGTCCCGGCTCGCGTGGCTTGGCGTAGGAGTCGAGGAAGCCGAAGCGGAGCCCCTGGCGCAGTCCTAGGCAAAGGGGGTGGCGGATAGCGCGTAGACGGCGACGGCCATGGCGGCGGTGTCCAGCGAGGAGAGCGAGTGGGAGGGAGAGGAGAATGAAACTAGGGTTTCTCTATGGAAGAAGAGGGGCCCTTATCCATCTCCACGTGCAACGGGGTGGCCGGCGTGTGTCCATCCTGGCCACGGACGCGGCTCGTGCATCCAGCGCGACCATGGTGAATAGTGAGGAAGAACACAGGGGTAAGTTGGGCTGGGCCTCCCTGTAGCAGGTGGGCCAAAGTGCACGTGAGTGCTTTAGTTTTTTTTAACCCTTGTCTCTTTTTGTTTTCTATAATTACTTATGTTTTCCACTTTGTTTAGTTAGTAAAATATTTTTGTTGCACATGAAACCTCACACATAAATTACACACACTATTCCTAGACCACACACAAAGCTTCACAATTTTTGAAAAGGCATAAGTAATTGTTTTATTTTTGAAAAGGCCAAAATATTTGCTGATGGACCATTTATTATATTACTAGGGATTTATCTATGAGCCAAATGAAGTTGGTTTCAATATGACAATTGATCATAGGAATTTATATAATAATGCAACATTTTAGTTTTACTGATTGAACAAACAATTTATTTGACATATTTTAAATTTGAAAATGGCTTTGATTTTGTTAAGTGACAATTAGCTTAGTAAAGCATGGTGACAAGGAATCATTAGGGTGAGATTCAGGGCCGTCTCCAGGAATTTGGGGCCCCGGTACAAAATGCAAAACGAGGCCCTACTTTTTTTTACAAATCATATAACTAAAATATTAATATAATTAAATCATACTCTCACTTAATTATATATATAGCTAAAATAGTAAAGTTAGTACTAAAAAAAAAATAAAAAAACAGACCTGATGTTCTACTGAAAATCATCACCCGACTGGTCTATGTATCCATTCTTCACCGCTGTGAATTGTGATGCGATAGACGAGATTCAGTGAAAAATTCTTCTACATCACATCGCCAACAACAGGTCAAGTAGCTGCCGGGAAACTTATAGAAACAATCAAACCACTGAGCCAATAAACAATAGACTACATAGAGATAGAAAAATTAAAAAGCCTAAAAGCCAGTACGTGCGTGGATCACAAATTCACAGTTGATCTGCTGGCTCGTGGTAGTGGTATATACGCGAATCACAAAATTCTAGTGATCCCTTGTGTGTTTGCTTCTGTAATACTGTTAGTAGACGCGTGGATCACAAAACATTGTCAGAACTCACTAGATGAGGAGGCGGAGAGCTTCTCGTCCATGACTCTTCTAACAGCTTGTCCAAGCAATCGGCGACTCGGATGAACGGCCTAATGAGTCACAAATTCATGTCACGGGGACTTGGAACGGACGAATGGAGGAAACAGGTCATGCGGGTAGATCTACAGCGGTAGACGAAGACATAGAACAGGGCAGATGAGCAGGCGGCGCGTAGATGAAACGTCGACGTGACGGCTGGGAGACTAGTACCTGCGTCTGGACAACTAGTGAATAATGGTGGAAGAGCGGACAGGCCTTTTTCACTCGTGCGATCCCTGATGGCCTGGCCTGCTACTTCTGTATAACGTATTTAAATGACCCAACGATTTGGGAGCCCTGTGCATGTGCACAGCTCGCACATGCCTCTGGACGGGCCTGGTGAGATTACTGTAGCATGACACTGGGGGTGTTACACGAGCGAAAGCAGCGACTAATATGTGGTCAATAGGGGCTGGGGCGCCACCTGGTGGCGCCACCTAGGCGGCATGTGCGCAACCTAGGCAGCATGTGCGCACTTATCTTGTTTCAGCATATTTAGCTATCATGTTTGGTCCTTAATCTCACTCATATATATCAATATGGGCATATATGCTATAACATTAGGATCTATTAGTTGCACATCGATCAAACATACATATATTATATTATTTGAGTTCAGAACCCTCATAGGCAGTGGTACATCTATTAAGGATATGACGACTCAACCATGGAGCATAATCGGCCGAGAAGAAAAAAAGCGAAGACAAGCTGACAAAAAGTGCTTCAGTTTGACTGATGAAAGAGACGTCATGAGGCCACGACTAAGGAACCAAATAAAAAGAACACCTTTGAGAGTCCTCCAGAGGCTTGGCATCATCCATTTCCACATCAGAATCAGCATGATGCCTCTCATTGGAATTCTTTTGGTCTTCATCAGAATTAGCCAATATATGATGACTGTTAGCATGCTACTTCTGAAACCACAACTACAGCCAATAAGCATCAGTGATCACATTTAAAGCTAATACCAACATACCAATCTTTTTCCCACATAGGCAGTATGTTATCTTTGCCTCTTTTAAATACTGAAGCAAACCAGGTGATTTCAATTCTCTATGAATTAAATGCTTACAGAAAATAAGAATGCCATTCTAAACACAACTGCTTGGAGATGATTAAGAATAGATGGCAAGAATATGGGCCAGCGCATTACAAACAGACAGGACATGCGTAGTACATTATAGAACGGAGAAATTACAACAATGAAAAATGGACATGATGAGATATCCAAATACAACAAACTGGATCCACATAAATGTGTAATACCTGAAGAAACAGAATACCTTTGTATCTTCATCAAGGAACCAATCATCGTGCCGCAATGTCCAGTGCATAGCATCCAATTAATATCCTGTTCTTGTTATGTGGATTCCAGGGGATACATGATAAGAATACATTTATTTTCTATATATAGTTTGATGGTTTAATGTAGCCAGACTTAAGAAGGTGAAACTTAATTACATCAGAGCAGTCTTTCCTAAGAAGTGTCATTTGAATCCTACCAAACCAAGCCATAAAAACGTCGCCTCCCCCGTATAATGTATCACATGCATCTGCAGCTCGAGTGTTTAACTACAGCAGTGCTTTTGCTTTTTCCTTCGCCGCTATCGCCCGATCGATCAGCGTTCAAGCGCATTTCTTAGGGACCCCAAAGACCAGCCAACCTTCCAAAAACACTATGAATCCTATCTTTATAGGATTACATAAAGTGCAGGATACCATGAGTACACTACACACTCGATCACTCAACATAAAACTGAGTGAAACAAGTCATGACGGCATGTAAGAAATCCACTAAAAAAGGATCATACCATCATGTAGCCAAAACGGATGAGAAAATCACATATTTGCTACTTTCAATATCGGGCTTCTCAAAATTGCCATTTTCAAGATTGGCTTCGTAAAATTGCCACTCATGACATTGACTCCTTGATTGTCATGCCATTTGCCTCCTTTTATTGATTTCTTTCTTCTTTCCTCATTTATAGGCATTAGAAAAGACCAAACTACCCCTGATGCTAAGTACACGTGCTAAGTATTTGTATCTGGCTATCGATCTAAGTTTGACAGGGTGAAAGGAGCCACAAAAATTTCTCGTCGCCAGACAGAGCGCCCGCTGACGCCTCCAGTCGCCGCTCGTGCCACTCAGCCGCACACTGCTCGTTCCACCAGACCACCATCTGTGGGCACCACTCACGCCGCCCGTCCTGGTCGTTGTTCAGTCACTTGGCATAAGGAGGAGGTAGGGCATGTCACGGGAGGATGGGAGGACGAGAGGGAGGTGGTCGTGGAGGAGCTGCCGTCGGCCGGCAAGAGTTCTCTGGACGACTGCCTGGGGCAGACTTTGTGGTGTTTATGCCGCCGCCGCTGTACCGAACGATCCACGGCGCGTGGCCTGCAGGCAATCGGCAGCGCATGACGTCCAGCCGGTGGCAAGAGGCATCCAGGGGATCGGCGGCGTCAGAACCGCCGAAGCATGGCATCCAGTCAACTGACGGTATGGCACACGCGATATTATCAGCATGCAGCGCCCGCTTTGATGGTTCAGGTGCTGATTCGATGCCAGATGTGTGTACGTGTAGATAGCCACAGGGGTAAGTTAGTCTTTGACTAGCCCGATAATGTGAAAAAATTAATTAAAATGAATAAAAGTGGAGCTAATGGCATACTAATCAAGGACTCCACGACTTAAGTGGCATTTATGCGAATCAATTCTCCAAAGTGGCAAATCTGCGAAGCCCCATGAACAAAGTGGAAAAAATCCAAATGTCTCCAAAAGGAGGGATTGATCACCCTTCTCAGACATGATAATTACTTACAAATTATACAATTGTAGTTGGAAAGCAACCTCACTTTTAAGATTCCAGTAGCTGGAAGTTAAAGAGCAATGATTATAGTAGATCATAATAGTTAAACTTGACTGACTTTATACACTACTTTAGTTGTAAACTACTTTTCTTCAACAAACAGTTATAAAGTTGCCACGACAAGAGAATATGAGAGGAAGCTGCACCTCACTCAAATCGATTCTGAACTACTTACGCTCATCAATGCATTTATTCTTGAACTTATTGTACCTTCATAAACAAAGAAAAATGGCATCACCATGTCAAGCTTAGGATGAAACAAAGGAATGGATGGCATTGATATCTAATCATTTGAAGGAAATTAGAACTTGCAAGCATACCACAAGTTGTTTAGAAATGAACCTTTGTTGCTGGAATTCTTTTTTCTCTAGAAATTGATGGCTTGGGTGCTCAAATGGTGGCAAAGATTTAGGCACTTATCCAATAGGCAAGCTCCCAGTAGGATATGTGTGAGGAGATAAGCTCATCTCTGAACTTTTATAGGTACTGAACAACAACAAATAGTCATTCGGGTAACCACAAAATGAGATAAACTAAGGGCATGGTTTACTGAAAGAAACTCCCATCGATTATATATCTAACCTGTAATTTTCTGGAAGGTGGCCGGCAGCAGCTTACTTGGGCTCGCTTTGCCGCCCCGGGCCTTGTCCCCGACGGCTTCCTCATCGTCGCGGCACTGCCCCTCCTAGCCGACTTCAGCACCACCTGGAAACCACCAGAAAACAGTTGTCATCATGTCAGTAGGTGACTACAATACAAAAAAAAATCTCTCACAAGAAAGCTTGAATGATGATGTAATCAGCCAAGCATACAACACTCAATAGATTGACAAGCAAAACAAATTCCATGAGAAGAACAGTGACTGCTTTAGAAGTTCAAGCTGAAACTCTATCGACGCAAATAAAAGTTTAATGAAGAAGTCAGTATAGATGTCTACAAATAGCATACTCAAAGTTGATTGGTTGCTACTCCTTACCAGCATCTTTAATGCAAAGGAATATGTGATCTACAATAAAGGATATGAAGGAAGATCCTGCTGCTTCTGTATGCTGTTCAAAATAGGTGAAGACGACAAAATTCAGCAAACTACCATGTCAATCAGTCAACAAAACAGCAGATACACTACCATGTCAAAACCACATATTCTGTGAATAAGACAAGACGCTCACCGAAATACTGCACCCTGGCTATGGTCTCAAGCACGAAGAACTTGGCATAGTCACGGTCATGGTACAACGCATCGAGTATCAGGATGACCGTATCCTATGGACATACCAAGATGTAAGATAACCACATGCTCAGCTCGACACCAAAGAACTTGGAAGTGGATCGTTGAATTAGCCAAAGTAGTAATGATATGGCAACACCAATTTTGATAATGACTATGCAGACTGAAATGACAGCAGCATAGAACACTGGTATCGCTATTCGATATCTCATAAGATATATAGCATGGTATTTGGGGGGATTAACAGAATGGGAATGTGTCAAAAAATAAAGAGTATATATGATACACTTAAGTTCATCTTCAGAATATATATATATCAGTACATAGTATCATTTGAATCCGGAAGAACTAATGCACATTTATACACCTCTGAATCCGGCAGAACTAATACAACAACAGTACATAGTACCTCTGTAGTTTCCATGCCAAATTTTGGGTGATATCAGACAATGAAAAGGCAAGATCATGAGAACAACATCAGTTTGAAAGACATTATAATTCCTCCTGGTAACAAATACTCCTTCATCTACTCAATTGTAGATACCTGGGAGTAACAAAACTGTACTTGCCAATAATGTTTTATTTGTGCTTCCCAAGCACCAACTCCTAAACTGAACACACAAAACTGTGAGCACATCTGCAATTTGTAGGAGAGAAAGGTGCAACGCTCAAAAAAACTGTCAAACTAACAGATCCATCAAGCAATTACGCACTTCTTACATCTATTATGGGCAATCTCAGAGTTTTGGGTAGACTTCGCAAACTGACAATTATGCAGGATTGAACTTTAACCTGGACACATAGGCCGAAGACATCAGCAAATCGACCAACCAAAACTTAGAAGCAACCATGACAAATTATGGTTCCACCCTACAAGCTGCAACCCAATAGAATGATCTGAAAAGCAAGCTAAGCAAAAGACATCCATACTACTTCCTGAATAGTGGGAACAATGAAAGGGATAAGGCCCAATAGAGAAAATATCATATTTCAGGACACCTATCTTGCCTGTTCGATTCAAGGGTAGGTGTAAGAAGAAGGGGATGGCGCCCGACAGAAGCCGCGGCCGGGGTGTCGCCGGTCTGGCCAAGCTGTCTTCCTACCTGATCCCCGCCTCCTACCCCTGTACACGACCTTCTCCACTCCTCTCTTGTCTTCTTCCACAGATTGACCACCCCGAGTGCAACTTGACCGGCGGCACGGGCGGGCTAGACCTCTTATATGGCGAGGTTGACGTCGTCGAGGGACAGGTGGCGCGGGCCCATGGAGATATCTTCCCGGCGTGTGGAGCCCGTCCGGCGATACTTCTGAAGATGCCGCCGCCACGACCACCCCGAGCCTCATGCGCCGGACGCCCGTCTAGTCGAGGACTCGGCTAGGAGGAGAGAAGCGGGGAGGAGAAAGAGAAGGAGAAGCGGTTGAGCCAGCGGCAAAGGGACCCGGGAGAGGAGGAGGCGAGCGGAGATGGGATTGGCGGCGTGGGGAGGAAGCGTGTTGTGCGGAGCTGCCTTCGTTGGGAAGGAAACATCCTGATGGGTGGAGGTGGCGCGTGGGGCTCGATGAGCTTTTCCGTTCCCACACTTTGTTTCTTTTTTATCTCGGCACAGTAAAAACGATCGACGTGGCCATCACCAGCGATCGGCCTTTGCGCAACTGTTAATGGGTTTTATTGTCAACCCATGTACGAGCGCTCGGCTGCGCGCTCGGGTGCGGATGTAGGAGAGTACTAATAGGGGTTACCCCTTGGCTGGGTGTTCCAGCGGGAAGTTTACACGACACAGGAGTGCTCTAGTAACGCCACGTGGTGCGCCTAAGCACACAATCTGTCACTCGTTGGTCGCCTCCCCCACATGGCATTTTTGGAGGGTTTTGTTTTATTTTTGTGGTTTTTTGTCATTTTTTTTATTTTTTATTTCCTTTTTTAGATTTTGAGTGTTTTTTTCTGTTAGAAGCGTCGGTGTATTGTGCATCTGCGTGGAACATAGGAGTACTTCCGCATGAAGCACAGTAGTGCTTCACACCCACGAAAAGCACATGTGTGTTTGACAAGTGGAGCACAGTTGTGCTTTCTCGCGAAGCACTGTTTAGTTTGCATTGGGAGCATAGTTCAGTTTATGTTGGGAGTACAATTATGCTTCACCCGATAAAGGTACAATCTAATTTACTTGGGAGCACAGTTTTACCTCTCGTCCACTGACTTCTTGTCCACTGGAGCACAAGTTATGCTAGCTGAGAGCACATTTTAGTTCACACTGAAGCACAAGTTACTACTAGTTAAGAGCACAAATTTTTTCAAAAAAATAAATTCCGATACCTATTAAGATGGGATCTAGTTTTCAAGATATTGCCACAAGAGACTCAAAGATGAAAACCTCATGATTCAGATGCATGGTTGAAGATGTAAATCCTTTAAAAAAATGAATCTACAAAAAAACAGTCAACCTACCATCCTCATGCGCGGGGTGAGGAAAACCCAACAACAATCTATGGTTGAGACAAATCAAGCCCAAGCAATGCGCCATTTGTCACCGCCAAAGAAGGATGATGTAACCTTTACAATAGATAACCATTAATCACGATGAAATATACCACCGCTAAACAAACTTTGGGGTGAGCAAGCGAGAGAGCTATATCACGTTTATAGCGAGACATATGTTTCTTTCACCTAAAACATTTTTCGGTCGCTCTGGTACTGGGCCGGCCGAGTACTATAGCACCAATTATTGAATGCGTTCACTGTTTTGCATCACTTTCTTGTGGTTTTTTTATACATTTTTATCTTTGGTTTTCTTTGTTTTTTTATCAGCTCTTTGGTTTTCTTTGTTTTTTTATCAGCTCTTTTAGTTTTCACATGATTTCATTGTTTTGTATTGGTTTCCTCGGATACTTTTTTTCCTTTTGTTTGGTTTTATTAGTTTCTTTCATGTTTTTCTTTTCTTTTATTATTTTCAATATATTTCACTGTTTTGCATGGTTTTTCATATTTTCTTTTTGGCTCTTCTTTTTCTCTTTGGTTTTCTTTGCTTTTTTTCAATTTTCTATGGTTTTTTTATCTTTTTCATACACATTGTATATTTTTGTATACAACAGGAATATTTTTTAACACAACTTTATCCTTTTTAAAATAGATTATTAACATTTTATTAAAATACATATGTGTTGGGGTCTACTCTTTTCTGGGAAATCTCCATTCCTGGTGCTATATGGATACAAGCCTCAGCATTGGGGGTATCATTTGGTGTGTTGGTGATGGATCGCTAATCAAAACCTGGAGAGATGCTTGGGTCCCAAGAGGCCACAACCTTCACCCAGTCACGCCGAAAGGTAATTGCCGCCTCCATTGGGTGGCAGATTTTCTAGATGAGCATGGTGCATGGAACGAGCAGCTTTTACGAGAACACTTCTGGGATCTGGATGTCTGTGAGATTCTGAAAATCCGCACCTCATCGAGAAACAGGCAAGATTTCCTAGCTTGGTTCCCAGAGAGGAGTGGAGAGTTCACGGTCCGGAGTGCATATCGCTTGGCGACGTTAGGCGTGGCCCCTGAGACGATGGGTGCGTCGAGTGTCCACCCCTCAGGAGAGCGACCTGTTTGGAGATGCATATGGAATGCGAGAGTGCCACTTAAAATGAGAATCTTGGCATGGAAGGTGGTCTCCGGGGCTCTGGCTACTAATGCATGCAAGAAATATCGTCATGTATCCACGAGAGACTCTTGCTCACTATGCGCGAAGGAAAAGGATACCAGCTTGGTGGTGCGCCACTCTGTTTACTTGGACAGCCAAGCTATTGGTAGCCGCCCGCCACACGAAAATACGGATCTTCTGAGGAACATTGGCCTTCCAGATGATGTCCCAAATTTTCCTCTCCCCCCCATGTTGCATCGCTGTATTGCCCCTCGTCTTTTTTTTCCTTTAGCATGAGTACAATCTTGTATGCGCTTTTAACTGAGAACATCCCCGTCTTCTCAAAGTGGCTTACATGATTGGATTGCCTGAATCTTCCTTAATCCATCCTATGCTCCAAGTTTCACAACTTTGCTCATAATTATTAAATTCATGCTCCAGTCAACTCATCCACGAATTGATGGAGAGATGTCGGCAATATATTTCAACACCTCTTCTCTCGTCTAGGCTTATTTTGTCCTTGGACGTGGGATTTATGTAGGCCGCATAATCTTTTTTTAATATTATGTTGACAGGATCTTGAACTCAAGACCTCCTAACTTTGATATCATATTGAATTCATGCTTCAGTCAACTCATCTAAAAGTTTGAACTGATGAAGAGACGGACAATATATTTCATCAATAATAAGACACTGCCTACTCCCATCTTGGCTCTCAACCTTGCCTCCCGTTCTGCTTTCTTCCATTTCCGCACACGTGTGGGTGCCCGGTTGTAATCCAAACTGTAGCTACTCTGTATTCCCTTAAGCAATACACCTGAGAATGAAAGATTCGTAGTAGTTAACTAAAATCAGAATCAAAATAGTTTCACTGATCCGAGAACCTAAACCTAACAACTGGATTTAATGATGATACGGAACAAACTTTACTTTTTTTGCGGGTCTTTTTTTTTGAGGGTCCGGAACAAACTTTATTGTCCCAGCAAGCACCCGTGTAGGGAGATAGATGAAGAGTGGCCGGAAACTAAAGGATTCTTCTGCTTTGGTTATCACACTTAGTCACTCTCACTCAAAGTTAGGCTAGTCATAGTGGGGTAACTTAGGTAGTAATTTAACACACCCCAAGATAATTTTGCTTATGTGACAAGTATTTAATGAGGAGAGGGGTGTTTGGAGTAACATAATATGTTGCTGTAACATAGCACTTTCCGAGGTAAAATGAGTCTATAAGGCAATAAATGAAACAATCTATGACACTACTACTAAGATACTTTGCACTATGAAGGTAGTAACTTAGACTAGTATCATATGCATGACACTAGTATAAGTTACTCCCCACTATGACCAGCCTTAGGCAAGATGCTCATAGTGGTTGTACTGATGGCACTCAAAGTCAGGCAAGATGTCAATAGTGGTTGTACTAATGGCACGTACGGTGTGGTTATTACTCAGTCGTGCGGAAATTAAAGAGCATATAGCTTACGGATGCACCTGTTGGGAGATGAGGCTAGTCAGGCTAGTCATAGTGGGAGTAACTTAGCTAGTAACATAGCGCACTTTGAAAAAATTCTATTTATATGGCAAGTAATTAATGAGAGGTGATAACATAATACGTTACTGTAACATAACGCTTTCCAAGACAAGATGAGTCTAAGAGCTAATAAATGAAGCCATCTATGATACTACTATTATGTTATTTTGCATTATGAAGGTACTAACTTAGACTAGTGTCATATGCATGACACTAGTCTAAATTATTCCCCACTATGACCAGCCTCATAGTGGGAGTAACTTAGCTAGTAACATAGCGCACTTCGAAAAAATTATGCTTATGTGGCAAATAATTAATGAGAGGTGATAACATAATATGTTACTGTAACATAACGCTTTCCAAGACAAGATGAGTCTAAGAGCTAATAAATGAAGCCATCTATGATACTACTATTATATTACTTTGCATTATGAAGGTAGTAACTTAGACTAGTGTCATATGCATGACACTAGTCTAAATTACTCCCCACTATGACCAGCCTGATAGCACGGGATACATACAACCGGTTTGGATGGCGGTCCAATACTAGAATTGGTGTATAGGCATTTAGTCTGATTTTTACAGGTTGTGGACTTGTTTATCTTTTTTAACTCTTTTCGAGATTTTGTACTGCACTACTTACTTGTTGCAGACTTCATTTAATAATAGGACCCTGATATTTGGCACAAGTGTGTCACACCGCTAATACAACCACACACACATCATTCCTTCATTTTAATTTCTTGTATTAGGATGAATCACTCTTTTGCATACATTTTTTCTCGAATTGTGTGCACACACTAGAGGACAAAAAATTTGATCTCATCCTAGATTCTCCTTATCTCGAAAATTCAAAATGTTTTTAGCTCAAAACCATTGGTCCAATGCAAAAATCATTTTCACATAAAAGATTCGTCGTGATGAGATCTTCAAAACTAGATCCCATGTTGGTATGTTTCGACGATTTTTTTGGTCAAAAAGTTGACACGCCTCGGCCACATAATTTACCACACAAGTGGTATGTAACTTACCGTGCTATTTCCACATAAGTTATCGGAAGCATCAAAATTGCTTTCCAACCCTTTGCACATGCATATGCATTTATGCACTAGAGGACAAAAAAGTTGATGTCATCCTAAATTCTTCTTATTTTGAAAATTCAAATGTTTTGTAGCTCAAGCCATTGATCCGATGCAAAAATCATTTTCATGTAAAAGATTCGTCGCGACAAGATCTTTCAACGAGATCCCATGTTAATATGTTTCGATGACTTTTTTCGTGTCAAAAGTTACCATGTGTGAGCTACATAAATTACATTTTCACATAAGTTATCGGGGTATTTTTTTTTTCAACAAGCTTTTATTCTCTTTGGTCAAAGTTACTGTGATGTTTGTATGTAAGTTACCGGGTATGTGGTTCGTATATTATCGTGCGATTGTTCACATAAATAACCGGGGGCTATGTTTTTGAACAATTTTTCCCTCCTCGGCCAAAGTTATTGCGGTGTTTGTACGGAAGTAATCGGGTATGCAGTTCACATATTACAGTACTATTTTCACATAAGTTACTAGGGTATGTTTTTTAAAAAACAATCATGCTTGGTGAAACTTATAATGTATTCGTATGTAAGTTATCGTGTATATATATGGTTTGTGTATTACCATGCTAATTTTTGTTGGGAAACACAGTAATTTCCAAAAAAAAATCTATGCACACGCAAGATCATGGTGATGCATAGCAACGAGAGGGGAGAGTATCGTCTACATACCCTTGTACGGAAGCGTTATGAAAACATGGTTGATGTACTAGTACGTCTTCACGATCGACCGATCTAGTACCGAAGACACGACACATCCGCGATCTGCACACGTTCAGCTCGGTGACGTCCCGCAAACTCACGATCCAGTAGAGCTTCATGGGAGAGTTTCGTCAGCACGACGGCGTGTTGACGGTGATGATGTTGCTACCGGAACATGGCTTCGCCTAAGCACCACTATGATATAACCGAGGTGAATTATATATGGTGGAGGGGGGCACCGCACACGGCTAAAGATCAATGATCAACTTGTGTGTCCATGGGGTGCCCCCTCCCTCGTATATAAAGGAGTGGAGGAGGGGGAGGGCCGACCCTCTCTATGGCGCGCCCTAGGGGAGTCCTACTCCCTCCGGGAGTAGGATCCCCCCCTTCCAAGTAGGAGTAGGAGAGGAAGGAAGGAGGAGAGAGGGAGGAAGGAAAGGGGCCCGACCCCCTTCCCAATTCGGATTGGGCTTGGGGGCGCGCCTCCCTCTTTTCTCTTCCCTCTCCTCTATTCCACTAAAGCCCAATAAGGCCCATATACTCCCTGAGGGGTTTCGGTAACCTACCGGTACTTCGGAAAAATGCCCGAACCACTCGGAACCATTCCGATATCCAAATATAGGTTTTCAATATATCGATCTTTATGTCTCGACCATTTCGAGACTCCTCGTCATGTCCGTGATCAAATTTGGGACTCCGAACTACCTTCAGTACATCAAAACACATAATCTCGTAATACCGATCGTCACCGAATGTTAAGCGTGCGGACCCTACGGGTTCGAGAACTATGTAGACATGACCGAGACTCATCTCCGCTCAATAACCAACAGCGGAACCTGGATGCTCATATTGGTTCCTACATATTCTACGAAGATCTTTATCGGTCAAACCACATAACGGTATATGTTGTTCCCTTTGTCATCGGTATGTTACTTGCCTGAGATTCGATCGTCGGTATCTCAATACCTAGTTCAATTTCGTTACCAGCAAGTCTCTTTACTCGTTCCGTAATGCTACATCTCGTAACTAACTCATTAGCTACATTGCTTGCAAGGCTTATAGTGATGTACATTACTGAGAGGGCCTAGAGATACCTCTCCGACAATCGGAGTGACAAATCCTAATTTTGATCCATGCCAACTCAACAAACACCATCGGAGATACCTGTAGAGTACCTTTATAATCACCCAGTTACGTTGTGACGTTTGGTAGCACACAAAGTGTTCCTCCGGTATTCGGGAGTTGCATGATCTCATAGTCATAGGAACATGTATAGTTATGGAGAAAGCAATAGCAACAAACTAAACAATCATCGTGCTAAGCTAACGGATGGGTCAAGTCAATCACATCATTCTCTAATGATGTGATCCCGTTAATCAAATGACAACTCATGTCTATGATTAGGAAACATAACCATCATTGATTCAACGAGCTAGTCAAGTAGAGGCAAACTAGTGACACTCTGTTTGTCTATGTATTCACACATGTATTAAGTTTCCGGTTAATACAATTCTAGCATGAATAATAAACATTTATAATGATATAAGAAAATATAAATAACAACTCTATTATTGCCTTTAAGGCATATTTCCTTCAATTTTCACATAAGTTACCATAGTATGTTTTGAAAAACTATTTTTTTTCAGGGTTATGTTTTCAACAATTTTTTTGGGTGAAAAATTACCACGGTGTTTCTATGTAAATTATCAAGTATCCAGAGTGTATCTTATCATACTGCCTGGGCCTCAGCCCGTCAATGCTCAAATCATGCACTTTCCCTTGTCTTTGCAAGGCTATCTTCAACGTGTATGTTCTCTATACCTCTCGCTTTCAATACACGAGAAAATAATTGCAAGGCTGTTAGCAATGTGCTTGGTCTTCTAGATGAAGAGTGCTTTCTCTCTGCTCATGAGAACGTCTCCGGCAAGTTGTCATCAAAATCCTTCATCATATAATTAGAGAAAAGGCCAACTACTGGCTGCAGCGTGGCAAGGTGCGAACTACACTAGAAGGAGACGAAAAATCTTGCTACTTTCATGCCTTTGCCTCAGCCCGGCTGAGACGCAATGAAATCACTGCCTTATAGTAGACGGAGTAGATTTTTTCTCACATGATGTGAAAATTTCAATCCTAACCAATTTCTACTCAAACTTACAACGGCCCTCTTTCACCCCTTCCTGAGACTTATCTCTGCAAAACCTATACCAATCACAAATTCCATATCTAAGATCTCTAGATGACCCCTTCCTGGACAAGGAAATATTTGATGCCTTCTTCTCCATATACGTGATTGCTAACCCCGCCAACTGGCTTTGGGCTTGGTTTCCATAGAAGCTTTTGCCCTTGTTAAAAGAGAATTTGCAAGATTTTTCTCGAATTCTACCACAACCGTGCAGGCATTTCCTGCCTTAACAGGGTGACTATCATTGTGATCCAAAAATAATCAGATGCCACAACACCCGGTGCCTTTTAACCCATCTCGCTTCAAAATTGCCCCATAAAGGGCTAGCGAAGCTCCTGACCTTATGTCTAAAACATTTCAATGCCGCTCTTAGTTCATGCTGACCAGACAGGCTTCCTCTCAGGTAGAAACATGTCGGAAGAATTTCTCTACGTGGCTGGCTGACATCCTACATTGTGCACGCACAAACGCACCCAGTATGTTTTTTTTTTTGTATTGTCACATCTTACAACACTTGTTTGTCAGTTTCTACCCGCACAAAACCAGTATGAAATCCAGTGAAAGCATGGAAATATTATTTTATTTTATCATCAGATACACATAAAGATGGCAATGAGGCCTCGAAACCGTGTCCCTGCGGGATTTTACCATATTAGGGGGCGGGGATGGGCATGTTTCGATCGCCCCAGGGATGCTCATGGGTAACATTTAAAACCCGCCAGGTTTCGCAGGTGCAAACCAATTCCAACACTACTCACACCTGAAACCTGCCAAACCCGTGAAACATATGACATGTGGTCCCTAGAATAGACCAGGGTTGGCCAAAAGCCCATTATCCCGCTTCTGTGCACCCCAAAAATCTCAAACTCACGCACCCGTCTGCTTACCTCCTGGTGCCGCCTTTCAAATGTGGCAATTGTTTTTTATGACCGCTCAAGAAGATGGTTCCCCATGGGTTTGAAAAATCCAACGAGGACAGAGATGGGCAAAAACCTATCCTCGCACGTGGTTCACGGACGGGGACGGGCTTGGGTTTCTCTCACGGGGATGGGGATGGGCAAGCAAAACCCGACGGAATTCGTCTCCGTTGCCATCTTGGGATACACATGATAGAATGCAGTTGCACTTCCAAATTTGCAGGAACTCCAGAAAACTACAATCACACACTCACAACTAGCAAATTTCTTTCTCTAACAAATTTCTGAGCAGTTGGGGCTATGATTTCCTAGGTCGATCATTCGACACTCTGGCTTGCTTGCGGGCGGTGAATGTCGAGGCGACGACCCCGGAAGGTGGTGAGGGTTGGTTGTGCATGGCACACCAGCTTGGCTGATACCGGGGTGGCGGCCCCGTGTTGTGTCGGCCGCCTTGGTGTTGGGTGGTTTGAACGACACGGTGTTCTTGTGGCACGCTATCTTCACCTTCAATGTTGGGGTGGCCTTGACCTACTCGCCCATAGTGGTCTGGTTTCTCTCTCCTTCATTCACCAACAGTGGGGTTCTGCAGTGTGGTGGTGTCGTACCCCTTTGGATTCATTTGGTGTGACGGCAAGTTTGGGGTTGCATGTGTCTTGGTTGCCTTGCTCCAGCAGCCGGTGGGGGACTTTCTACCCTTTGTATCCCATTCTTGTCTAGTTTTCTCTAAGAATTAACATGCAAAAATATAATTAAGAGATAAAGAAAGTTAACACTGTGTATTGGTTGGGATGTGCCAAGCCGGACAGTAGTGCAACATCTGGGTGACACGTGAGAGACCAAATGGCAAGCCAATCTGATGAACCCTCCCACAAAAAATAAATTTCATGTAATTGTGGGCACATAACCCATGTACCATATATTAAACTAGTAAAAACATATATTACATTTGAACTTAGTCCAAAGGCCGAGAAGGCATGAGTTGCGACACTGGGCTGCCTCCTCTATTATACCTCGCCTCCGCCACTATTGTACCATCGTATTCAGGGAATCCATGGTGAGGATAGCTATCATCATCCTCTTCTTATTCATTCTCTTTCATTAGAACCCCTCTTTCTTCGTGCTTGGTCCAACAGTTATAGCCGGACATGAAACCGGACGTAAATAGGTGTATGTGAATGGTTCTTGAGTTAGAGTGATTGTGATCATTCTTACAGACAACACATGGACATCACGTAAAACCATCCGCCCGCTTGTTTGCCTTAACCGCAACCAGAAAAGTATGCACGCTATTAATGAACTGGGTAGAGCATCGGTCATCCTACATCCATTGCCGGCTCATCTTCACTACACAACACCAAAAAGACCAAATTAATACAAGTTCATACATAAAGTTCACAGACACTTATTCTCATAAAACAACATACAAACTCTCCAGCTAAAGCATTTAAATGCAACAATAAATGTGATCAAGATCGCAACTAAGGTAACAATTGATCCAATGGCATAGTGATACCAAGCCTGTTTATTAACGGCATATTTTCTAACCTTTCTAATCTTCAAGCGCATTGCATCCATCTTGATCTTGTGATCATCGACGACATCGGCAACATACAACTCCAGTTTCATCTTCTCTTCTTCAATTCTTTTCAATTTTTCTTTCAAATACTCATTTTCTTTTTCAACTAAATTTAACTTCTCGACAAGAGGGTCAGTTGCAATTTCCGATTCACATACCTCCTAGATAAAAAAATATCTATGTCAACTTGATAGGCATAATTGTCATAAGCACAAAATGCAATAAATAGTTATAAAAGAGAATATACCACATCTGAATCATAAACCGGACGAGGGCCGACGGGGACGGATATCAAAACCATGCCACTATGTATAACAAACAACGTACGAGTAGCAAAATTATACAAGTAACTATCTAAATCACGCAAACATGTTTTTTTATAAAAAGGATAAGAACAAGAGGTTCACCAAGGTGACGTCGGCGACGGGACGGTGCGGGCGATCGACGGTGGTTAGGACGGGGACGGGAAGACACTAAGTAAACCACACCTGCATATGCAAACTAAGAAGTTAAATTGAGCTCAAATTGCATATAAATCAAATAAACTCCCACATATAATTACTCCCAAACCAAAACCCACAAATCACTATACTTATATCACTATACTTATAGAGCATTGCAAGAACTAATCTAGCAATGAGAGATAAAAGGACAAAGTTGCTAACCTTTGTAAACACTTGGATGGATGGGGTGCCTTCAAATCTTGACAAATTTTGGTAAAAATGGAGTATAAGCTCGAGCAAGAGGGGAAGAACAGAGAGGAGAGGAAAAGGGGAAATGGGCTCGGGCTGGACGAAGGGTTTATATAGGGGCATCTTTAGTCCTGGTTGGTTATACAGACCGGGACTAAAGGTGTACCTCTAGTCCCGGTTTGTGATACAAACGGGGACTAAAGAGGCCCGCGCGGGCCAGCCTGCCACCACCCCTTTAGTCCTAGTTTGTGGCACAAACCGGGACTAAAGGTACGCCACGAACCGGGACTAATAACGCCCGTGCCCTAGCCATTGGAACAAGGACTAATGATCACATTATTACCGGGCCGTAATCGAACAGGGACTAATGAGGCGAATGTAAGGTCGTTTTTCTACTAGTGCCTTTTGGTTCATTAGGTGTGACGATGAGCTTGGGGTTGCATGTGTCTTGGTTCCCTCGCTCCAGCAGCTGCTGGGGGACTTTCTACCCTTTGTATGTTGTTCTTGTCCGGTTTTCGCTAATAATCTGAAAAACTCTCTTCCTCTCCTGTCGATTTCTTGGAAAAAGAAACTCGTCTATACTATGCATATCTTTACGACAAGTAGTACATTTCCCTACTATCCATACATATATACTAGAAGGGTTGGGTGTGCTTTGCCGCACTATTGAATTTGTTGGGATTCTTAAATTTCTTTATTCACTCTATTTCAAAATATGCGGTGTATTACTTTTTTTAAAAAGTCTAACATTTTTAAGTTTTATCAAATTTATAGAGAAATGTATCAAAATTCATAATATCAAATCGGTGATATTAGCTTCATTATTAATGAATTTTCATTTTTTTGTTTAATACTGTGTATGTCAATTTTTTTGGCTCTGAACTTGGTCAAAGTTAAAGAAATTTGACTTTCCAAAAAATCAATAACCCTTATATTTTGAAATTGATGGAATATTTAGTTTGGTCGGTGGGGGAGACGACGGAGTGTGTTTTATGTTTATTTATAATATGGTTATTTGGTGGGCCTTCCACAGTGTGATTATGTGCTATCTGCTAATCAACCCATATTTATGTGGGAATATTTTTCATCAGTGGTAGCATGTACTGTATTCGTGCTATAGTATCACATGGTGGCGGTTTTTTCTAGGTGATGGGAGTCTGCGAGGGGTTGATATGCTTTTATAGGACGGTTGCTGCTGATTACTTTGAAAAATCGTTAGCCCAATCAAAATCGTAAATCAAATCCAAAATTAAATACCTCAATCGAATGAAAGAGTTCTAAAATTAGGGAACATAAAGAATTAAAATAATTAAATGAGAAAGCTCCATGAGAAATTGTAGACCCAGTCAAAATTGGGTGACCCAAATGTAAATTATCGCCTCAATTAATTGTGAAGATTTAAAAATTAGAAAGCGTAGTATATTGTAAAAAAATCAAAGAGTTTTGAAAAATTGTTGACTCGGTCAAAATTGGATGACCAAATCCTAATTGGAGACCTCAATTGATTGTGAGGCCTCCAATCCTAGACAGCTTAGTGAAGTATATTGTTTTCTATCACAGTAGCTACAGATGCATTAGCACTAAAAGTAAGAAAAGGCAATCTCGGAAATATAACACAGGGGTTTATCCTAGCTCACCAGATGGTATTTTCTAATTCCATCCTCCTTTCACCATAACTCGTTAGTATTACGTGTCGATGCATCATGTGCCCCACGGACGCAAAGCGTATCATCATAGGGGATTTTGCTAGTATATACTCCCTTCATTCCATAATGTAGTGTCTATAGATTTTCATGAAAGTCAAACTTTGCCAACTTTAACTAAGTGTATAGAGAAAACTGTCTACATATACAATACCAAATATTTATATTCTAAAAATATAACTCATGATGTATTCAATGATGTGCATTTGGTATTCTAGATGTACCTACTTTTCTCAATAAATATGGTTAAAGTTTGTAATGTTTGACTTTTGCAAAAATCTATAGGCACTACATTATGAAACGGATGGAGTATAATACATTGTGATCTAGGCAGTACGTCAGAATTATGATTCTACCCAAAATCATCCCAATCGAAATAGTTTCAGTGACCGGTTAACCTAAACCTAACAACTAGAGTAATTTATTGTCCCAACAAAAAAAATCTGTGTAGCTAGTGACTAGTGAGAGATGAAGAGTAAACAGAAACTTTACACCCCTTCAGCTTTGGTTATCACGCTTGATTAGTCACTCTCCCTCAACGTCAAGCTAGGAGCGGTTAGTGGTTGTGCAGATGGTAGGAAGTAATTAAGTCACAAAGAAAGCTGAGAGCTGAGCTCGATCGAGAACATCATTTCCAAACTTTGAATATTAATTGGCACAACTAAAACAAGCTAGGAGCGGCTAGTGGTTTGTTGCTATATAGAACCCTTGTTCCGTCTAATAGTATGCAGTACATGCGTGCGACTCTCGCCCTTCCTCACGTGGAGCAGTTCACGATGGCATACTACCACTTCGGCCTATGCCTCTTCTGGGCTCTCCTCTACCACTCCGTCCTACGCGCTCTTTCTGCCGCCGCCAAGCAGCCCCGGCCGAGGCTGCCACCCGGTCCGTGGCAGCTTCCGATCATCGGCAGCCTGCACCACCTGTTGCGCGGGCTCCCACACCGCACCATCCGCGATCTCTCCCTCCGGCATGGCCCGCTCATGCAGCTCCGGGTGTGCGAGCGCGTGGCCATCGTCGTCTCCTCCGCCGAGGCCGTGAGGGAGATATACAAGGGCAACGAGGCCAACTTCTCGGAGCGGCTCAGCAGCCCGGGCATCGACGAGCTCTCAAGGCATGGCCAGGGGATTATCTTCGCGCCATACGGCGACCACTGGCGCTTGCTTCGCCGGATCCTCATGACGGAGCTGCTCAGCGCGCGGCGCGTCGAGGCGTTCCGGCGGATCCGCGAGGAGGAGGCGGCTCGCCTCGTCTCGTCGCTTCAGGCGATGTCCGATGGCCGGCTAGTGAACATCGACGAGCGGCTCGACGAGTTCATGACAGACTCGGCTGTGCGCGCCATCTTCGGTGACAAGCTGCCGGACAGAGTCGCGTTCATGAAGAACGTTAAGCAAGGAGTGGACCTGTCGTCGCTGTTCGACCTCCGGGACCTCTTCCCTTCGTCGCGGCTAGTTCGGCTGCTGCCGCGCAATGGTGGCAAGGCGGAGCGGCACCGTCAAGAGATGTTCCGGCTCATGGACAACATACTTAGGAGTCACGAGGAGAGAAGGGCAGCCAGAGATGGAGACGACGAACAGGACATGGTCGATGTGTTGCTGAGGATCCAGAAAGAAGGCAATATGCGAGTTTCCCTAACCGACGGAGTCATAAGGGCACTGCTCATAGTAAGCTCTCTCGGTCTTGAAACTCCAAGCTTTCAATTACTCTCTAATATAAGGTGCATCTATTTTCATAAAAGTTAAATTGTAGCATATATGTTTGACCAAGATTATAATATAAATATCAATATCTACAATATAAAAATATGAAAACACTTTCCATGATGAATCTAGTGATCATACAAATTTAGTATTGTACATACTGATATTTGTTTTCTAAAAATTAGCCAGACATGAGCGCATTTGACTTCAAAAAAAATTAATACACCTCAACGTTTTGGTTGAATGGAGGAAGTAGTTGTCTAGCACTTTAAAACATGTTGCTTCTTCCACAAAGTCACTATTTTTTTGTTTTTTTGCGGGTCAACAAGTGTATATGTTAATTAAGCAAATAGTGCTACACTATTTGGTATTAATCAGTGATGGAGATTAAAAGATACCCCATTCGCATGATAGAGTATCATGGTTTAGTTAAAATTCTAATGAATTCATTAAGGCGAATAGTAGGAATTTGGGGCAGTCGCCGCACACTCCTACTTGAGCGATTACAGCCGTTAAATCTGGCGTCGCCGTTTCGTCGCCATCCCCCCCCCCCCACCCTCCCCCCACTCCAGCGGGCGGGACCGCCTCCCCGTGCGTCCTTCCGCATCTGTCTTC
Source organism: Triticum urartu (assembly GCF_003073215.2). Taxonomy (NCBI): domain Eukaryota; kingdom Viridiplantae; phylum Streptophyta; class Magnoliopsida; order Poales; family Poaceae; genus Triticum; species Triticum urartu. Next base: position 519,062,369 of record NC_053027.1, on the reverse strand, counting down.
CCATGCGTCCACCCGCCTCTGCCTTCGCATCCGGCTGCGACTACATCGCCCCTGCTTGCTTGTAGCTCCTGCGGACACCTTCTCGCCATCGACACCGTCGTGCCCGGGCACAGCGCCTCAATATCGGTTCCAGCTCTACTTCGGCTGGTTGTAGCAAAAACAATTGCTGGTTCCAGCTAAAAATCAATGCAACAAAAACATAGCGCCCATTCGTCGCCGCACCTAATGCCATCGTCGCCTACTGCAGCAAAAATCAAAAGAGGTTCCAGGAGAAAAAAATATATTAAAAAATCATGGCGGTGGCGGCATCATCATCCTCTCAATATGCAGAAAAATTGAAAAAATGTTCTAGCAAGAAAAATGCAGCAAAAAAGTCATGGTGGGGACCTCTGTCGCCACCCACTACCATCCTCGCCTACTGCAGCAAAGTCAAATGTTGGTTCCAGCAAAAAAAAGTGGTACCAGCAAAAATTTGATGTAACAAAAAATCATGCATGGCGGCAACGGCACCACCATCCTCTCAATTTGCAGCAAAATCAAAGAAGATTCCAGAAAAAAATAGAAGTGATTCGACGGAAAAAATATTGATGTGGCAAAAAATAATGGCGGCCACCGTCGTCGTTGCCCACCACCATCCTCGCCAGTTGAAGCGAATCCGCCGGCCGGTCCCCAGCACCGCACCTTATCGGCACGACAAGCCATGACCTCCCCCTTGCCGCACGCGGTGGTTGGTGCCTCCTGAAGTATCGCCCATTTGCAGGGGAGGTTGACGCGGGGTGGAGGACGGGTAGGTTGGTGCGGGATTGACGACGGTCATCGTTGGTAAAAAAATTATTTAGGAAGCCGCCGCAGGGGAAGAAGATGCGTGAGGGGAGAAGAAAAGACTTAGGGGTAGAATGAATGGCTAGGAGCGCTTCGTGTGACAGGATAAGAGAGACTTATGGGTGTTTGTTTCTAGGGACTTTTTGGTGTAGGGACTAGAAAAAGTCTCTCTTAGAGACTTTTCCAAACATGAGGAACTACTAATAAGGACTAAAAGTTGCTTTGTAGAACTAAATGAAGAAGATTCTCAAGCAGAGTCTTTTTTGTGACTTTTTGGGACTTTTCCAACAATGCTCTTCCATGCACCCATTGGCCCGCCGTCCCATGGTGTTGTTTGGTTGTTATTTTTCTGTATACTAAAGGTAACATGATCATTTAATAATCTTTAGGAAGGGACTAAAGACTTTTTAGTCCCTGGAAACAAACAAGAAGAGATTTTTTTAGAGATTAGGGACTTTTTAGTTGGGACTGAAAAAGTCACTTATAAATCAAACAGGCCTTTAAGCCGCGGTGCGTGGGCCCATTGCCAGCATGGACGTGACCGGCGGAGTCTTATCCAGTCGACCGGTTTTAAACGTTTCCCATCCATTAATCAGATTTGGTACTCGCATTTCATTCTCCCCAGCAGATTTTTGCCCCGCGCGATCAAGTACGCCCGACGACAAGGACAACCAATCAACGCCAACTTTTGCTCGTGGATTACTGCTAGCGGATGTTTTGGACAGCGGCAACATGCACGTCAGGTGACCACTGGATGAAGAGCTTAGGTGCTCCCGGAGCAGCAGATATTCTCCCCGACTCCCCGTACACGATCCCTGATCGATCCGCCGTTGGCCGGTGCCTTTGGTTCAAGCACCTCACGTTGATGGATTCGAGCCGGTGTTTTTCTAAGCACGGACAGATCGACCCTGAGCAGAGCAAAGCTTGGACTATGCTGGTTGTGTTCATGACGAGCAGTACGGATAGGGAAGAGGAGCGAGCAGTATAATTTATTTTTTCCGCGGAGAGACGAGCTTCAAAAAACACAAAGTTACCCTTTTAATTTTTAATTTTTTTACAGGGATATACCGAAGCAGAACCCTAATAACAAAACTGCCTTCGCTCCAAAATATTAGGCGTAGTTTGAATCTCTTTCTTTCATCAATTCTTAGTACAATAATATTTTACTTTTTAACCGTTGACTAAATATTGTACGTGAGATTTACAGTTAAAGCATGAATTTGAATAGTCAAACGGCACTTAGTATCTACTAAAGGAAAAGGGGAAATGGGACTAATAAAGCTGATTATGACTAAACCTTATGCAACTTGTGTGACTATCATTTTCGCAAGATGTCTTCGGTGCAGCACTTGACACCTCAATTACTACTTTGCAATGGGCGATGGTTGAACTGATGGCGAACCCAAGCGTGATGCAGAGGGTGCAATCTGAGATAGACTGTGTCCTCGCCGGACAGGCCGCGGTACAAGAGGCTTCCTTAAAAGGCATGCAATACCTGAGGGCAATTATTAAAGAGACCTTGCGACTGCATCCTCCTGCTCCGTTATTTCCTAGATTGTGCATGCAAGACTATAAGATTCAAGGATACGATGTACCACAGGGAGCGATTCTGCTAACCAACATATGGGCAATCTCTAGGGACCCAAAGTATTGGAATGAGCCACAGAAGTTCATGCCAGAGAGGTTCGAAGGCGTGGGTGTTGCTGACTTTAGAGGTGCGGACTTCGAGTTCACTCCTTTCGGTGTTGGGCGGAGGATTTGCCCTGGGATCAACTTTGCGTATGCGGACATTGAGATTGCGTTGGCTAGCCTTCTTTACCATTTTGACTGGGAGCTGCCTCCTAGAGTTGACCCAAGGAAAATAGACATGACAGAGGTGTTTGGAGCAACTGTTCGAAGGAAGGCCGAGCTATTTTTGTGCCCCATTCGTCGTGTCCCCCTCTATAGATGAATAACATTTGTTGAACCACATCATCTTTAATGTAAGTAGCTCGCATATATGTACCTTATGTAATCATAATCTGTATTTCTATAAAGTACAGTTCAATGTACACATTTAAGAAAAATAACATGTGGTGTTTTATAATAAACCCTACCCACCTTGTAGTTTTGTGTGGCAAAATATCTTTCATAATGTCTTACTTGTGGAATAATTGTAGATATTATCTATGACAAAGGTTATCATCAATAATGGTCAAAATATTTGTTCTAGTGTACTCCCTAACACATCTACCATAGGTGATATTTTTTAAGGACACTCTTTATTGATCTCTCAATGCCTGCATCAATATAATGGACAAAACCCATCAAATACACATTTATAACCTTTAGTAAAAAAAGAGGTGAACTCTTCTTTTGTTCATTTCTTAGTTGAGAGGTCCATTTTTGTCGGGAAATTCACTTTTTGTATGGAAGTTCATCCAAGGTTTTGGTCACTACTTGGTAAATTCGGTTACCGTCGAGTAACTGCGCTTCTCAATCCCCCATAGTAAATATAGTTACCAAGGGAAAATATGTGTTTTTCTGAAAATGTTGAATCCAAACACTCCATTGTTAAATGGCTTGACATATTTATGTAACATCACACCACAAGCAAAGGTGCAGTGGTAAATTGGTGCGCTGCTCCCCTAGAGGTCAAAGGTTATGCTTTGAGTGCACACAATTTTTTTGTTATTTGTTAGATGCACCGGTTGAATGGCAACATTTTGTTGGCGGCGTGGGTCGAACCGGCGACTTGGAAGAACAGAATGGATGCAGAAGTCTAGATAATGTGTGAGTAGCAATCTCTAGTCCTAAAGAGAGAGTTGATAGTCTGGTATTCTGGTTTATTTTTATCCTTTTTTTGTCTCACCTCCCATCACCCCTCCCACTGGTTTTTATCTCTTTACAAATCTCTACTCAGGGTATCTTCAACGCTGACCCGCAAATTTGCTCCGGTATCTGTCCGCCGACTAGGGGACCAGTTCACAGAAACTGATAGCGGAGGCCACCATCCAATGTTGTATACATACATTTCAACCATTATTTGAACTAATTGGACGAAATTCATGCAAACGCGTCTGATTTCATATAAAGTGGAGAAAATTCATTACATTTTGGACAATTTTTAACTAAAAGGGCCATTTGCAATACCGTCCCTAACTCAAACCACCTACTCAGATTTGCCTCTAATTTCGAAGCCTGCTCATATTTGCCCCTCTACCGTTAGGTAATCTTACAGAAATGCCCTTCGGTGTCGTTTTCGTTAGGTCAAAGGCCTTTGACCGTCTACGGACGTTTCCCGGACATTTTGCCCCTGCCTCCATGTGTCACTTACATGCGGGCCCATTCTAAAAGAATAAACTCTTTCTCTCACCCCCCTCTTTCACACACTTACATGTGCCCCCCTGATGAAGCTATGTACCTAGGGTAGGGTCATGGACCTGTCCAAACTGCCCTACCCAAGGACATCTCTAGAAGAAATCACCTTTCAATCGACTTGGAAGTGTTCCACTCGACAGACTCGGAGACACTCGACCAAGAAGCGATCACTCGACCAAGACCAAACCACTCGATGGCCAAGAGACCTAAAGGCACTCCGCACGCTAACGGTCGGTTATTAAGTAGCTTTTATGATCATCATAGCACTTTATTAAGGGCGTTACCAATAACGCCCGACCTCAATGTATTTAAAACCCTGCATAACCGAGGGCCAGAGGGGTCCGGTGAACTCTATATAAGCCACCCCCTCCTCAGTGTAAAGGGTTCGCACCCCTGTAAACCATACACGCATAATCCAGTCGACCGCCTCCGGGCTCCGAGACGTAGGGCTATTACTTCCTCCGAGAAGGGCCTGAACTCGTAAACCTCGTGTGCTTACAACTTCTCCATAGCTAAGATCTTGCCTCTCCATACTTACCCCCCTACATTACTGTCAGACTTAGAACCACGACAGTTGGCGCCCACCGTGGGGCAGGTGTTTTAGCGATTTGTTGGAGGAGTTGCGATCTTTTCCGATCCGAATCATCATGGTTTCCGGCGGAGTTTTGGTGGAGGGCCGCGAGATCCGTCTCAGCGCGCTCACGTTCATCGCCGACGACTCCGCTTGGCTTCAGGAGGCTCCGCTCGACGCGGACGCGCTCCCTGTCCGCGGGGCGACGCACTTTCGCGCGTGCATCCGCGGCATCCTTTTGCGGCAACCGTCGACCCCCTACCGGTCGGCTCCTGTGTTGTCCTCCCTCCCTGTTTCCCGCCGGCGCAAGCGCTCCGGTCGGTCGAGACTTCAGCGGTGGGTGAGACACGCTGTGGCACGCCAGTCGGCCACCCCTCAAGTCGTGGTGATCGAGCCCGATGAATCCCTCTACGGCCTGTTCGATTTGTCGACAGGCTCCGCAGAGACCGCATCCGAGTGCGACAGCAGCGATCCGGCGGCGGAGGTTCTAATGGTCGATGGACCGCCCAGTCCTCCCGGTTTTCCCCGCACCGACGGAGGCGCAGGTGGAGGCGACCCGTCGCGTCCCCATGAGGAATATCTCCCCGAGCCTCTCACGTCGCTGCAGAGAGAAGAACTTCGTCGCCGGAACATGGATGCACTGCACACTCCTATCGTTGGAGAAACCCCCGAGGCTCGTGCCTTGGAGGACGTGCGCCTGGCAAACTTGGCCGAGCGCACTCGACTGGAGAACCTCCAGCGAGCACTCGACGAGCGTGCGCGACAACGGGTTCCAGAATCCAGTCGGCGTCAGCTCTTTCCGCCCCCGCATGTATATCGAACTCCGATTCAGAATTTAGCAGCTGCAGCCCGTATAGCAGAATCGATTCAGCCTTCCCAGTCGGAGGCTGGCAGAGGCTTGCTGCAGATCAGAGCGTTACTCTGGACAGAAGGAGACCAGAATTCCGCTGTCTCTCAGTCGCGGAACAGGATTCATAGCAGATCCGTTGCTGCAGACACAATCTAGTCGACTCATAGCCCAAAATCACCCCCGAGGCGTGAGGGACGTGGGGACCGGCGTAATCAGTACGGGAACCATGAGCAATATGATCACCGTTTCGATCGTGACGATCGACGTCGAGTGCCCACCCCTCCCCCGAGGAGCGGGTCGTATGCGCCTCGACAGCAGGATGACAGGCGCCCTCGTAGTGTTGGGCGAAGGATTCCAGTCGACTCCAGGGAGCTAGGCTTTGATGCGAGATCCATTCTCGTTCAAGGTTTGGTCGACAGGAACAGAGCTCACCGAGAAGGTCATGACAGAGATGCACCTACCAGCAGCAGAGCACATGTTTCGGGGCCAGAGTGCTTTAGTAGAGCCATCAGGGCCGCTGTGATTCCTCCCAACTTTAGGTTGGCGACTGGAGTCAGTAAGTTCACTGGTGAGTCCAAGCCCGATACTTGGCTTGAAGACTACCGAGTGGCCATCCAGATTGGCGACGGCAATGATGAAGTGGCCATGAAGCACCTGCCTCTCATGTTGGAGGGCTCGGCCAGAGCGTGGCTGAACCAGTTAGCCCCCAGCAGCATTTACACTTGGGAAGATCTCGCCCGAGTGTTTGTCACCACATTTGAAGGAACATGCAAGTGACCGGCAGGGCTGACTGAACTGCGGTCTTGCGTGCAGAAGCCGAATGAAACTTTGAGGGATTACATCCAGAGATGGATCATGTTACATCACACGGTAGAGAATGTGCCTGACCACCAAGCAGTCTATGCCTTCAAAGAAGGCGTCAAGTACACAGAACTGAATCTGAAATTCGGTCGGACCGGAGATATGTCTCTGATCGGATGATGGAGATTGCCACCAAGTACGCTAATGGTGAAGATGAAGATCGACTCAGGAGTGGCAAGCTCAAGTCAGTCGCTCAAGAAACTGGAGGAAATTCCAATCGGAAACAGAAGCGGAAAGCCGAGCCAGCTGCTCCTGGGGAAGCCTTGGCTGTAACCCAAGGAAAGTTTAAAGGGAAACCCAAAGGACCTTGGAACCCCAAGAAAGTTAAAGACCAGGACGGAAATGATGTGTTGGATTTGCCATGTCTCGTCCACACCAAGAATGATGAAGAGGGTAATTTCATTTACCCGCAACATACCACTCGACAGTGCCGACTCTTGATCCAGCAGTTCCAGGGCAAGCAGCCCAAGGATAAGGAAAAGGAGTCGGACAAAGTTGAGGACAAGGAAGATAGTGACGATGGATACCCCCAGGTCAATTCCACCCTGATGATTTTTGCTGATGTTGAAAGCAAAAGTCGACTGAAAGTTATCAACCGAGAGGTGAATATGGTTGCTCCAGCGACACCCAGTTATCTGAAGTGGTCTCAGACTGCCATAACATTCGACCGGTCCGATCACCCAACGCACATCGCCACCCCTGGGAGGCAAGCTTTGGTGGTCGACCCAGTTGTTGAAGGCACTCGACTGACCAAAGTCTTGATGGATGGTGGCAGTGGTTTGAACATATTATATGCTGAGACATTGAAAGGGATGGGCATTCCGATGTCCAGACTTAGTACCAGCAACATGAGTTTCCATGGAGTCATTCCTGGGAAGAAGGCTGAATCACTTGCCAGATTGCTCTTGATGTGGTTTTCGGTGATTCCAAGAATTACCGCAAAGAAAAGTTGACGTTTGAAGTTGTAGACTTCCAGAGTGCCTATCACGCTATTTTGGGCAGGCCGGCTTATGCACGCTTCATGGCCCGACCATGTTATGTGTATCTCAAACTGAAGATGCCTGGCCCCAAAGGTGTGATCACTATTACGGGCAATCGGAAGAAAGCAGAAGAATGTTTTCAGAAAGGTTCAAAGATCACTGATGCTCAGATGGCAGTGGTGGAGCTGCAGGAATACCAGAAGACTGTAGACCCGAGTGATTTGTTGCGAGCCAAGAAGCCCGCTACAGAATCAGCTTTTCAGTCGTCTGGCGAAACGAAGACAGCTCACATCCACCCAACCGATCCCAGCGCTGCTCCAACTCCTATCTCAACAACACTCGACTCCAAATAGGAAGAAGCGCTCATCCAGTTCCTCCGTGAGAACTGGGACATTTTCGCATGGAAGCCTTCTGACATGCCGGGTGTTCCCAGGGAGCTGGCTGAGCACCGCCTAAGAGTCGACTCAAAAGTAAAACCTGTCAAGGAACATCTCTGACGGTCCGCCATCCAGAAGAGAAAGTCTATTGGCGAAGAGGTGGCTCGGCTCTTAGCAGCGGAGTTCATCCGAGAAATCTACCACTTCGAGTGGCTCGCCAACCTTGTCATGGCCCCCAAGAAGGACAAGTGACTTCACATGTGCATTGACTTTAAACATATCAATCGGGCCTGCCCGAAAGATCATTTTCCTCTCCCCCGCATCGATCAGATAGTCGACTCAACTGCGGGATGTGAGCGACTATCTTTTTTAGACGCCTATTCCGGGTACCATCAGATCCGTCTGTATGGACCTGACGAGATCAAAACAGCTTTCATCACTCCATTCGGGTGCTTCTGTTATGTTACCATGCCGTTCGGCCTCAAGAATGCCGGAGCCACATTCATGAGGATGATTCAGAAGTGTTTGCTCACTCAAATCAGTTGGAATGTGGAAGCATACATGGATGACATTGTGGTCAAGTCACGGAAGGGTTTCGACCTGCTGGCTGACCTTGCTGAAACCTTTGCCAACCTCAGGAGGTATGTTATCAAGCTTAATCCATCAAAGTGCACATTCGGAGTTCCTGGCAGAAAATTACTCGGTTTTCTTGTTTCCGAACGGGGAATCGACGCCAATCCAGAAAAAGTCGGTACTATACTCTGAATGAAAAGTCCTGTGCGAGTGCACGACGTCCAGAAGCTTACTGGTTGCTTGGCCGCTTTAAGTCGATTCATATCTCGTCTCAGTGAAAAGGCATTGCCTCTTTACCGATTGATGAAGAAGTCCGACAAGTTCGAGTGGACTCTCGAAGCGGATGCAGCGTTTGCAGAGCTCAAAGCTCTGCTCTCCACCCAGCCAGTGCTTGCTGCCCCAATCAGCAAGGAGCCTTTGCTGCTTTACATCGCAGCCACGGGACAAGTCGTCAGTGCGGTACTTACGGTCGAGCGGGAAGAAGAAGGAAAAGCCTTCAAAGTTCAGCGCCCAGTATATTATATTTCTGAAGTTTTGACCCCGTCGAAGCAAAGATATCCTCATTATTAGAAGCTTGTATATGGGATTTATATGACCACAAAGAAAGTTGCTCACTACTTCTCTGATCATTCCATTACAGTCGTCAGCGACGCTCCGTTGTCAGAGATCCTGCATAACAGAGATGCAACTGGTCGAGTGGCAAAATGGGCAATTGAACTCCTTCCTCTAGATATCAAGTTCGAGGCAAAGAAAGCTATCAAGTCCCAGGCAATAGCAGATTTCGTCGCCGAGTGGATTGAACAGCAACTGCCGACTCAGGTTCACTCGGAGCATTGGACCATGTTCTTCGACGGTTCCAAAATGCTGAATGGTTCCGGTGCCGGGGTGGTGTTGGTCTCCCCCCGAGGAGATAAGCTCAGATATGTTCTTCAAATCCACTTTGATTCCTCCAATAACAAGGCGGAATATGAAGCACTTTTATATGGGTTGCGCATGGCCATTTCACTCGGCGTCCGTCGCCTCATGGTCTATGGCGACTCAGATTTGGTGGTTAATCAGGTGATGAAGGAATGGGACGTCAGAAGTCCAGCCATGACTGGTTATTGCAATGCAGTGAGAAAGCTGGAGAAGAAATATGAGGGGTTAGAGCTTCATCACATACCCCGACTGAAAAATCAAGCAGCTGATGATTTGGCAAAAATAGGTTCCAAAAGAGAAGCCATTCCCAGCAATGTGTTTTTGGAACACATCCACACACCATCAGTTCAGGAGGATCCCTTCACTGAAGAGGCCCCACAGCCAAAAAGTGCCACGGATCCGACTGAAGTTGAAGTTCCAGTTGTGGTCGACCTGATCATGGAAGTCTTGGTCATCACTTCCGACTGGACAGTACCGTACATCGCGTACATCCTAAGGAAAGAACTCCCAGAGGACAAAGAAGAGGCTCGACAGATCGTCTGTCGATCCAAGGCCTTTACAGTCATAAAGGGACAGTTGTATAGAGAAAGCATGACTGGAGTCAGTCAGAAGTGTATAACACCAGAAGAAGGTCAGATGATCCTTGATGATATCCACTCGGGGACCTGTGGTCATCATGCGTCCTCTCGGACCATTGTGGCTAAAGCATACCGAGCGGGATTTTACTGGCCAAGGGCCAATGAAATGGCAAAAGAGATAGTCGACAAATGTGAAGGATGTCAGTATTACTCCAATATGTCGCACAAGCCCGCGTCAGCTCTGAAAACCATTCCACTCGTCTGGCCCTTCGCTGTTTGGGGGCTGGACATGGTTGGACCACTGAAAACGGGCAGGAGCGGCTTCACTCATGTGCTAGTAGCAGTCGACAAGTTCACCAAATGGATTGAAGCTAAGCCTATCAAGAATCTTGATGCTTGCACTGCTATCAGTTTCATAAGAGAGTTGATATTCAGATATGGAGTTCCGCACAGCATCATCACTGACAATGGGTCAAACTTCGACTCCGACAAATTCAGGGCCTTTTGCGCCTCTCAGGGCACACGAGTCGACTATGCTTCGATCGCCCACCCTCAGTCGAATGGACAGGCGGAAAGAGCAAATGGCCTAATTCTCAAAGGACTGAAACCTCGATTGATGCGCGATCTCAAGCACGCAGCAGGTGCATGGGTCGACGAGCTTCCATCAGTTCTTTGGGGATTGAGGACGACCCCGAACCGAATGACCGGAAGAACCCCATTCTTTCTGGTCTATGGAGCCGAAGCAGTATTGCCGAGTGACATGCTTCACAACGCCCCTCGAGTCGAGCTCTACTCTGAAGAAGAAGCAGAACAAGCCCGGCAGGACGTAGTCGACCTCCTGGTAGAAGAAAGAGAAATGGCCATGATCTGATTGACCATCTATTAGCAAGACTTGCGTCGATTCCATGCCAGAAATGTGAAGAGTCGAGCCTTCCAAGAAGGAGACTTAGTCCTCCGAGTGCATCAGCAGAAACCACACAAAGTCGCTCCTACTTGGGAAGGCCCCTTCATAGTCAGCAGAGTCCTCCACAATGGAGCGTATCACCTCGGGGGCTTAGCTGCAGTCCAGTACTCGCCTAAGTTTTCTCACTCGGAGACTTAGTTGCAGTCCGGCACTCGCCTAAGTTTGAAAAAATCCTACCGAGTGGAGAGCAACCCTCCCACTCAGGGGCTTAGCTGCAGTCCAGTACTCGCCTAAGTCTTCTCAGTTGGAAACTTAGCTGCAGTCCGGCACTCGCCTAAGTTTGAAAAAATCCTACCGAGTGGAGAGCAATCCTCCCACTCGGGGGCTTAGCTGTATTCCAGTACTCGCCTAAGTCTTCTCACTCGGAGACTTAGCTGTAGCCCGGTACTCGCCTAAGTATTTAAAAAATCCCAGCGAGGGGAGAGCAACCCTCCCACGCGGGGGCTTAGCTGCAGTCCAGTACTCGCCTAAGTCTTCTCACTCGGAGACTTAGCTGCAGTCCGGGACTCGCCTAAGTTTGAAAAAATCCTACCGAGTGGGAGAAATCCTCCCACTCGGGGGCTTAGCTGCAGTCCAGTACTCGCCTAAGTTCTCCTCACTTCGGAGACTTAGCGTACAGTCCGGCACTCGCCTAAGTTTTAAAAAATCCTACCGAGTGGAGAGCAATCCTCCCACTCGAGGGCTTAGCTGCAGTCCAGTACTCCTAAGTTCTCCCACTTAGAGACTTAGCTGCAGTCAGGCACTCGCCTAAGTTTGAAAAAATCCTACCGAGTGGAGAGCAATCCTCACTCGGGGGCTTAGCTGCAGTCCAGTACTCGCCTAAGTTTAAATCCTACCGAGTGGTGAACGACCCTCCCACTCGGGGCTTAGCTGCAGTCCAGTACTCGCCTAAGTACGAAACACATCCCACCTGCAAGGACGACGAGGTGCAGGTCGACTGCCACCTTCTCCTTTGGGAGCTTCGCCACAAATACAACGTGCGCTCCATCCCGCTCTGCAGTAACAAGGTGCAGGTCGACTGCCACCTTCTCCTTGGGAGCTTCGCCACAAATACAACGTGCGCTCCATCCCGCTCTGCAGTAACAAGGTGCAGGTCGACTGCCACCTCCTCCTTGGGGAGCTTCGCCACAAATACAACGAGCGCTCCATCGCCGACCCGCAAGGACGACGAGGTGCAGGTCGACTGCTACCTTCTCCTTCGGAGCTGCCACAAATACAAAAGTTGTCTCGATGAAGAACGAGTTCCACTCGACGGGGATTCATGAAGATATTCAACGATAAACCAAGTTCAGATAAATCCTAAAGGTTCCGGACCACAGATCGAAGTGCTCGGGCATTCAGCCCGAAAGAGTTTAACGGTTACAAAAACCACTCGGCATTCCGAGGCAAATTTAAGGTGGAGGCATAAAAGTTTGTTCACTCCGCAGGAGGAGGGCTGGCAGGCTCGACGAACTCGTCCAGGTCGACGCCGTCGGTGATCCGAGTGGCTGCAGCGATGAAAGTCTCCATAAAATCGGAAGTCATGCTTCTGGGTGTTGGCGACCTTGATTTTTCGTTAAGTCGAGTCATCAGGGACTCAAGATCATTTTGGAGTGTGGCCTCTGGCCAAAGTACCGGGTCGATCCGTGACATGGCGACCTTCAGTCGAGCCAAGTAGTCCACGACACCGTCGATGCGGGATTCCAGTCGGAGCAGATTCATGGCAGTTTCATCTTTCACGGGAGAATTGATTGGATCCAAACCTGGTTCGATCCGCCCAGTCTCCTCCTCGAAGTTCTGGCAAAACTCTGCATTCACGATCCAAGGATAAGTCAATTTTCATACGCTGAGTCGACACAAAAAAAATCAGTCGGAACAAAATGTGCACCTTCAAGCTTGATGAACAACTTCTTGGCAAGGTTCCTTAGATAACTCTCCAGTTCGTCCCTCCTACGAGCGATGCCTTCCATCTTCTCGCACAGGTTGAGGTTCTCCTTCTTCCAGCGCGAGCACTCCTTGTTGGCTTCGTTCAGAGCAGATTTCAGCTTGGTATTCTCTTCTTCCAACTGGCCGACCGAAGCCAGTTTCTGTTCAGCCAGAACGGTTCTGTCGTCAGCTTCCTTTCGAGCAGTAGCCAAATCCTGATCCTTCTTCGTCAGAGCTTCTCTCAGTTTTTCTGCAAAGAAATGATGCTTGATTCAGAAAGAGCGGAAGGGTACTCAAGCCTAAGAAGGACCAGTCGACAAACTCGTCTTACCAGTGGCGCCGTCCTTGACCTTTTGCAGCTCTGTCTTGGCCAGCTCCAAGTCAAGGTTCAGTTGGATCTGCTGTCTCTCCAAGTCAGCAAAGCGAGCTCCAAGATCACAAGATTTCTGAAATCAAATAGGAGAAGTTATTTTACAATGAAAAACGACAAAGACAATAAGTACTAAGACTACGGTCGACTGCCCGCAGTCCACCATAGTCTCGGGGACTACACCCAGTGGGTGCACTTTGCGTGCCCCCACCGGTTCTGATCCCACTCGAACGGCCCACCGGAGTCGAGTGCAGGGAGTAAAAAAAGTGGAGAGAAAGTAGAACTCAGACCACAGTCGACTGCCAGCAGTCGACCGCGGTCTCGGGGACTACACCCAGTGGGTGCACTTGGCGTGCCCCCACCGGTTCTGATCCCACTCGACCAGATCGAGTGGAAGAGACAAACTACCAGTTCGGTTTACACTCAAAGACTACAATCGACTGCCAGCAGTCCACCGTAGTCTCGGGGACTACACCCAGTGGGTGCACTCAGCATGCCCCCACTAGTTCAAAATTCAATCGACGCACCCAGTGGGTGTACAGATGCAAAGATTTTCGGAAAGAGTCTTCAGACAGCATATCCTAACAGAACAAGCGGCGACCAACTAACCTGAACGTTGCTCTGGAGAGCCGAGCTAGCATTGTAGGCGGCCTGGCTGGCGTCTCGCACCATCTTCATCTTCTCCATCATAATGCCCGCCTGGCGTATGGCTTCCTTGGCAGCATTCACTTCGTCCTCTGGGACATGATGGGTCGCAAAAACTAAAGGCGGGTCGACAGGGGCCTAAGCAGTCGACGAGGAAGGCAAGGCACTCGACAATGGCACGGCGAAGGTAACAGAACCCCGATTGGCATCACCAGCGTCCTGAACGACTGACTCCGCCCTCAGCGTCGATTGTGGCACCTCGCTCGCAGGAGCTTGCCTATTTTTCCTCGTCAAAGGCCTCTCGGGCTCTTCATCATCATCATCAGGGAGGTCAATAATGTTAGGAGCTGTTCAAAGTTCAATCGACAAAATCGCATCACCCAATGGTACACATTGCAGTTGAATCGACCAAAATAAAGACAGAATGGCAGAAATCATACCCAGATTAGAAGTGACCGCATCCTCCATCACCTCATCATCGTCCCTGTAAGCTGAGGTCCCGGAAGTAGCAGCGCTGCCAGCTCCAAAGTTCGTCCGGTTAAAACAAGAAAAACAAACAACACAGGGCATCGAGTGAAGATAAAAGGAGACACTCACGCAGAAGCGACGGGGATGTCAATCTTAATCTTCGGCAACGCCTTCCGAAGCTTCGGCTCTGCGACTTTGGGGTGCTTTGACGCTTTTTCAGTCGGAGTTGGCGAAGAGGTCCGAGGATGCTATGAAGACTGGCCAGCTTGAGCAATCGCCTTTTCACGGGCGCTCGGTCGTTCTTGGTCAAGTTTGGACCGCCTCTCCCTGCGAGGAGGCGACTCGACTTCTTCTTCATCACTTGGATCGTCGCTTTCTTCGTCCCCTCCACCGTCAGAATCCCATTCGCCACTGTTGCCGCCGCTCGCATCTCCTTCCAGGTCCTGCTCTTGCTCTCCGTTGGGCCTTGAATACATTTCAATAATGGCTTGAAAGAAAGCAGGGAGAACAAAGTCAGTCGACTCAGTATAGGCAGCTGCACGAGTGAATTCAGAATACAAACAAAGGCTCAGAATTGGACCTTCTCTGGTACATGAGACTGGTCGAATGGAGGAACTCTCCTGGCTCCCCTGGGGTTGTCCTTGTTTCCGGTCATGCCCGACAGCCACTTCTCGAGTGTGTCGTCATTGACCTCCTCCGGGTGAATCCGAGTGGAGTCTTCAAGACCCGAATACATCCACATCGGATGGTCTTGGGCTTGAAGAGGCTGGATGCGTCGCTGAAGGAATACCTCCAAGAGATCCATACCGGTGACCCCGTCACGGATAAGCTGGACCACTCGCTCTACCAGCACCCTCACCTGCGCCTTCTCCTCCGGGAGCACCTTCAAAGGGGAGGGTTTCCTCACTCGGTCCATGGTGAAAGGAGGGAGGCCAGTCGACTGCCCTGGCGTCGACTGGTCTTTGCAGTAAAACCAGGTCGACTGCCATCCGCGAATTAAGTCAGGAAGAATCATGGCCGGAAAGGAACTTTTCCCTCTCATCTGAACACCAAGACCCCCACACATCTGAATCACTTGAGTCCTCTCGTCACTCGGATTGGCCTTTTTCACTGTCTGGGAGCGACAAGTGAAAATGTGCTTGAAAAGGCCCCAGTGAGGCCGACAACCTAGGAAATTCTCACACAAAGAAACGAAAGCGGCGAGATAAACGATTGTGTTGGGAGTGAAGTGGTGGAGTTGTGCCCCAAAGAAGTTCAGAAATCCCCGAAAGAAAGGGTGAGGAGGCAAGGAAAATCTACGGTCGACGTGGGTGGCAAGGAGAACGCGCTCACCCTCCCGAGGTTGCGGCTCGGATTCCTTCCCCGGAAGCCGCGCCGATTCATAGGGGATCAGCCCTCCTTCGGCTAGGTCGTCGAGGTCTTCTTGGGTGATCGTTGAGAGGATCCAGTCGCCCTGGATCCAGCCCTTTGGCAGGCCGGTTCGCGAGGAGGATCCGCCCCGACTAGTCGCCTTCCCCTTCGACCTCGCCGTCGCCTTCTTTGCCCGCTCCAGAGCCACCGTTTTCTCATTCCCCATCATCGCCGGCGAGACACGTATGGAGCGGTGGCGCTGGGGCGAGAGCGAGCGCTGTGAGGGAGCGTGAAGAGGAGAAGAGATAATGGGGACGCACTGTTCGAGAGACCCTGGTCTGACGCCTTATATGAGGCCGCTTCCGAGTGGCTGACTGGTAGGCCCGGGCGGCCTTATCAAATCCCGTAACAATCGCGCGTGCGATACGTGGCGAAAAAGGTGGCGCAGGAATCGAGGCGGCTCCGCTCTATCCCATCCGATTACTGCGGCCTCCCCCGTCCCGTGCGCTTCCCAAATTCAGATCCCGCGAAATCTGCGGGCAGCAGAACAACTTGTCAGACCAAAGATCTCCTCCGCACCGTCACTCGGAGCCTTTCAAGTAAAGAAACTCACTCGACAAAAAACTAAGAATGGATCAAGGCGACTAAAAAGGAAGTTGCTGTCATCACTCAGGTTCATTGATCCGAAACCAGATATGCTCATGGCATGAAAAATGAGTCAGGGAAATTCTCAACTCCTTCCCCACTCAAACCTCGATCCATTCGGGGGCTAATGATGAAGCTATGTACCTAGGGTAGGGTCATGGACCTGTCCAAACTGCCCTACCCAAGGACATCTCTAGAAGAAATCACCTTTCAATCGACTTGGAAGTGTTCCACTCGACAGACTCGGAGACACTCGACCAAGAAGCGATCACTCGACCAAGACCAAACCACTCGACGGCCAGGAGACCTAAAGGCACTCCGCACACTAACGGTCGGTTATTAAGTAACTTTTATGATCATCATAACACTTTATTAAGGGTGTTACCAGTAACGCCCGACCTCAATGTATTTAAAACCCTGCATAACTGAGGGCCAGAGGGGTCCAGCGAACTCTATATAAGCCACCCCCTCCTCAGTGTAAAGGGTTCGCACCCCTGTAAACCATACACGCATAATCCAGTTGACCGCCTCCGGGCTCCGAGACGTAGGGCTATTACTTCCTCCGAGAAGGGCCTGAACTCGTAAACCTCGTGTGCTTACAACTTCTCCATAGCTAAGATGTTGCCTCTCCATACTTACCCCCCTACATTACTGTCAGACTTAGAACCACGACACCCCCCCAAAAGAAATCTTATTCCCCCCCCCACTCTTTCTCTGTGTCTATCACCTCCAGCATGCACCAAACCGGCGGCGGCTAGCAGCAGGCTCACCGTGCAGCCGCCAGCAGCAGACCAAGGGGACGTGCATGAGGTGGTCTGTGGGACGATGTGGAGGTGATGGTCGAGGAGGATGGAATTGATGGTTGTTTTGAGTTGAGGTGGCTCTCCTCTCCTTCCCTCCCTCCCCCTCCCCACTCTCCCTCTCCCCGTGTGGCCCCGCTCCCTGTTGGCCTTGCTCCGGCGATCTCTTCACCCACCGTGTCACCCCTCTCCTCCCCCTTCCCCTCCTCGTCGTCGCTGCGCCCATCAGCGGCCTCGGCGCCGCCTTTCGGATCTCGGTTCTGGGCTCTCAGAGATGATGGATATGAATCCTTTGATGGGGAGGCCGCTCCTTCTCTGGCGCCTCCGTTGCCTACGCTGGCTTCCAAGGGTTCGTCTCGCCCTCGCAAGTTTGCCCCTAGGGGCAGGGGCCGACCAGTGGCGTCGCTGGAGGGGCCCTCTAGCTGGCACCGTGTGTCTCACCGTCGTTGGAAATCTGGTAAGTTCTCTACTCCCTCTGCGGCCACGAGTATCCTTGGTGCAACGCCGTCCGTGGTGAGGACGATGGCCGATAGCGTGTACTCCCCTGGCTTGTGCGGTTCCCTGGCCCCCCTTCTTCTCCGTCTGGGGCGTCGTCGCCGGTGCTCCTTGGCTCGTACCAGACTCACGTTGCTCAGAAGGAGAGTCGCCAGCACGACAAGAAGATTTTGAGGAAGCTTGGTGAGCACGTCCCGAGCGGGTCGGAGAAGAAGATCACTCCTGAGGCTGCCTGGATGACGAAGCAGGGCTATCAGTGGACTGAGTCAGAGGGGGAGTCCATTCCTGTTGCCGAGACATATGAGGAGATTGTTTGGTGATCACTGCAGTGGGAGCTACCACCTGTGTCTTAGGTGTCCTCTCTGCCTTTTTGGTGTCTCGATGTCAAAGGGGGAGAGTGTGTGTAGGATTTGCGAGTTCTTTGTTGTCTCTTTGCTTTCGTGTTTCGTTGAACCTTCATTGCTTTAGTTTGGTTTATTTGCATGTGAGACCAGGAGGCTTATTCTATCATATGGTGTGAGACATATGCCCTCAAGCTTATCCTTTATTGTCTAATATGTTTAGTAGCTTGTGAGCTTACTTTATCTTGTGCCCTTTACTTCATTCTCACTTACTATACCTTGCCTCCATGCTTAGTGTCACTTATATTGTTGCAAGGATTGCCTTGTCTATAAAATATAGGGGAGTGTTGATCCTAGTGTGTGTGTGTTGTGAAGTCCAAAGCATATCTATAGAGTGCACACATCTAGTGGGAGCCCGTCTATATTTTATAGATTTTGGGTTTGCTTATGTTCATTTTATATCCCTTTGTGCAAATCCCGTATTGTCATCAATCCACCAAAAATGGGGAGATTCAAAGGGCATATTTCACCCTATGTGGTTTTGGTGATTGATGACAGTGCTTTTGTGAACTAATCGTGTGCGTTGGGCATTTCACATATCTCATGTCTAGGCACAAGACGATTCGGTGCCTCTCGGAGCCTATCAAAGACGTTGGTTCTCTATGTTTCTTTTGGTGGTTTTGAGTCATAGGAAAGCTGTACTGTTAAGAGGGGGTCCACTTCGGAACGTTTAGGGTGGAATCTACACGCACACATTTGTTCCTTTGCACCACCTTTCCTTTGCTTCGATGGAGCACCATCCATTTATTCTTGTCTCTGCAATATGAAGGCTGCCAAGAGCTATAGTCTCTGTGGCGTGCGGTAGTACTGCTCAAGGGAGCAGTAGTACCGCAGGGGTTCGTGGTAGTACCGCTCAGGCAAGCTGTAGTACCACACCAAGCGGTACAGCTCTTCGCGAGTGGTACTACAGCTGCCTGTAGCCCAGACACTGGCGCATGCGGAAGTAGGCGCGGAAGTAATTTTTTACTTCCACCCCCACGCGGTAGTACCGCTCCCTGTGAGCGGTAGTACCGTGCCGGATTTTTGCACAGCCCTAAACTCTACGGAAGTAGCTACGGAAGTAATTTATTAATTCTGTGCATTTTCCAGTGCCAGTAGATCGAGCCCCTACCTTGCGGTAGTACCGCTCCGGCGGTTCTACCGCTCGTTGCCATGTGCAACAGGGCCTCGCCTGGTCACTACCGCGCAAGCGGTAGTACCGCGATCCGTTGCGGTAGTACCGCGGCTTTGTGCAGTAGTACCGCACAACGCGGGCTGGGTGAGGGGGGTAACGGTTGGATCTTTTCCCCCACTATATAAAGGGGGTCTTCTTCCCCAAGAAGACTACCTCTTCCCTCCCCAAGCTCCATTGTTGCTCAAAGCTTCATTTTGGCCCGATCTCTCCCCTTAGCCAATCGAACTTGTTGATTTTCTAGGGATAGGTTGAGAAGGCCCCGATCTACACTTCCACCAAGAGAAATTTGACTCCCCCACTAATCCCTTGTGGATCATATTACTCTTGGGTGTTTGAGCATCCTAGACGGTTGAGGTCACCGCGGAGCCATATTCCATTGTGGTGAAGCATCTTGGTGTCGTTGGGAGCCTCCAATTAAGTTGTGGAGATAGCCCCAACCTTGTTTGTAAAGGTTCGGTCGACGCCTCCAAGGGCACCAATAGTGGAATCACGACATCTCGCATTGTGTGAAGGCGTGACGAGAATACGGTGGCCCTAGTGGCTTCTTGGGGAGCATTGTGCCTCCACACCGCTCCAACGGAGACGTACTTCCTCTCAAAGGGAAGGAACTTCGGTAACACATCCTCGTCTCCACCGGCTCCACTCTTGGTTATCTCTTACCTTTACTTGTGCAAGCTTATATTGTGTTGTATCCCTTTCTTGCTTGTGTGCTTGTTGTTGTTGCATCATATAGGTTGCTCACCTAGTTGCATATCTAGACAACCTACTTTGATGCTAAGTTTAATTTGGTAAAGAAAAGCTAAAAATTGTTAGTTGCCTATTCACCCCCCTCTAGTCGACCATATCGATCCTTTCACACTTGACACCACAACTACTATTCTACACTGGGCTATGGCTGAACTAATGGCAAACCCAAGGGTCATGCAGCGGGTGCAATCTGAGGCAAATTATGTTCTCACAAGAAATGCCACGGTAGAAGAGGCCTCACTAAAGAGCATGCAATACCTCAAGGTGGTTATTAAAGAGACCTTGTGGCTACACCCTCCTGCCTCGCTCTTCCCTAGAGTGTGTGTGCAAGACTGCAAGATTCAAGGATACAACGTACCATAGGGGGCCACTGTGCTAACCAACACATGGGCAATCTCTAGGGACCCAAAGTATTGGAACGAGCCACAAAAATTCATGCCAGAGAGATTTGAAGGCGATGGTGTTGTCGACTTCAGAGGTTTGGACTTTGAGTTCACTCCTTTCGGTGTTGGGCGGAGGATTTTCCCTAGGATTGATTTTGCGTATGCAAATCTTGAGATTTCATTGGCTAGCCTAATTTACCATTTGGACTGGGAGCTTCCTCCCAGAGTGGACCCAAGGGAAATAGACATGACAGAGGTGTTTGGAGCAATTGTTCGAAGGAAGGCTGAGCTATTCCTACGTCCCATTCCTCATGTCCCCCTCTAGATGAATAACATTTGCAAAACCACATACTCTTTAATATAAGTAGCTCACATATATGTACCTTATGTAATCATAATGTACATTTCTATAAAGTACTATTTGTTATGCACATTTAATAAAAGTAATATGTAATCTTTTACAAGAATACCCCTACACACTTTGTAGTTTTGTGTGGCAAAATGGCTTTCATAATGTCTTACTCCTGGAATAATTGTAGACATTTGCTCCGGTCTACAATTCCCTTATCTATGACAAAGGTTATTGTCAATAATGGTTAAAATATTGGTTCTAGTGTACTCCCTAAGAGCATGGTTAATAGTATAGCCAGCTGTTGGCTATATGATCTTGCCATGTCATCTATAGCCAACCTTAGACCATCTCTAGGCGCGCCCCCAACATGCCCCCCAGGCGTTTTTTGCCGCCGGCGCCCAAAAAACGGCCCAGTCGTGCCCCAGGAGCCCGTTTTTCGCCGGTTTGGGCTGAAACTGGCGCCGGTGGACCCAGGCTGAACCTGGTGCGTTGGGGTCGCTTAGGGGCACTGGGAACACATTTTTGGTGCTAACGGGGATGGGCCCGCCGAGTCAGTGAGACGCCGCTTCGTCGTCCTCATCGCCTCGGTTCCCACAAGAATCAATGCCAAGGCTGCGCGCCGATCAGCCTCCATTGATGCCTCACGGGCGACGCAGTGAAAGCGCCACGGATGCGCATCCCGCCCGCTCCCGCCACACGTTTCCCGGCATGCAGGCTCCCGCCACCCCACTTTGCCTATAAAAGTTGATCTCCCCGCTGGTGAATGCCACAATCGCCACACCTCGCCTCGTATCGCCACACAAAGCAGAACCTCCACCTCTTCCCGCCGACGAGCAATGGCTGAGAGGTACCCCGGCGACGCCACGACGGCGAACGGCTTCGGCCGTCGCCATCTCCATGAGGAGGAGGCGCACCTCCTTTACGAGGCCTACTATCCAGCGCCCCCAGACATGCGTGTGCCGGTGTCATGGAAGTTGAGCGCCGGCAGCGTCCCGGTGCCACCGATGCCCGAAGGGGCTGCACAGCAGGCCGAGATCGCCCACATCCGCTCGTTGCTGACCGAGGAGCAGTGGAACAAACCGAGGTACTCCACTGACAGCCACACGTTGTGGACGATGTACTTCGAGCGCCGCCGCGAAGACCACATCGCCTCCGCCAACGGCATCATCCCCCGCGGACGCCTCAACGCCGACGGGCGGCGTGAGTGGTGGGGCATGCCCGGCCGCACCCTCGAGGCCGTCCTTGACCACAACGAGACCGGCAACACGCCGCGCCTCGAGTACCCGCCACGTCCTTTATTCTCTCACCGCCGTGGCAGCTCCAGGACGCCACGGCGAATGGAGCCAGGGACCTCCTCATCGTCGGGCTCCGGCTCGCTGGCGCTACGCCCCTTCAAGGCGGAGCCAGAGGAGACACTGCTTTGGCGCCGCACCCGCAGTGACGCCCTCGTCATCAACGAGGGCGGTCGCCCGTCCCCGCGCTCCCTCCGCCTGATCCGGCCGAAGCCGGAGCCGGGGCTGCTCCCCGTGAAGCCGGAGCACGCGAACATGGTGGCCCCCGACGATGAGGCCGCCCTCAAGTGGGCGAGTGATAACCCACAAGTATAGGGGATCAATTGTAGCCTCTTTCGATAAGTAAGAGTGTCGAACCCAACGAGGAGCTAAAGGTAGAACACATATTCCCTCAAGTTCTATCGACCACCGATACAACTATACACACGCTTAACGTTCGCTTTACCTAGAACAAGTATGAAACTAGAAGTACTTTGTAGGTGTAACGGGATAGGTTTGCAAGAATATAAAGAGCACGTAAATAAAAACTAGGGGCTGTTTTAGGTAAAGAAGCAATAAAGTTAGTATAGCGAGTGTGGAAAAATGGTGGTAGGAGTTGCGAAATTGTCCCTAAGGAATTGACTACTCTACTAGACCGATAGTAAGTTTTTATGTGGGAGAGGCCACTGCTAGCATGTCATCCCTGACTTGGAATTCTATGCACTTATGATTGGAACTATTAGCAAGCATCCGCAACTACTAACGTTCATTAAGGTAAAACCCAATGATAGCATTAAGATATATTGGTCCCCCTTCAATCCTGTATACATCAATTTCTATGCTAAGTTGAAGCTTCTGTCACTCTTGCCCTCCAATACATAGTCCTATCAACATACAACTGACCCTATGGTGTGATCCACGCGCGCGCTCATATGATGGGCACCAAAGGACAACAACATAACCACAAGCAAATTAAACCAATCATAGCAATTCACCAATTGTCGATAGGACAACGAAAATGTACTCAGACATCATAGGATGGCAACACATCATTGGATAATAATATGAAGCATAAAGCACCATGTTCAAGTAGAGGGTACAGCGGGTTGCGGGAGAGTGGACCGCTTTAGATAGATGGGGGAAGGTGATGAAGATGTTGGTCTAGATCGCCGTCACACGATGATGGCCACGGCGGCGTTCCGGCGCCACCGGAAGAGAAGGGGAGAGGGCCCCCTTCTTATTCTTCTTCCTTGACCTTCTCCCTATATGGGAGAAGGGTTTCCCCTCTGGTCAATGGCCTCCATGGCGGCGGAGGGGCGAAAGCCCCTCCGAGATTGGATCTGTCTCTTTGTCTCTCTCTATTCCTGCGTTCCAGATTCTGCCCTTTCACCGTTTCTTATATTCCCGGAGATCCGTAACTCCGATTGCGCTGAAATTTGGACACAATTTTTATCCGGATTTTAGCTTTCTTGCAGCGAAAGAAGGGCATCAACCGCCTTACGGGGTGGCCACGAGGGCCCAGGGCGCGCCTGGCCCCCTGCGGCGCACCCCCTGCCTCGTAGCCCCCTCGAGCATCGTCTCGCGTTGATTTTTATTCCCAAAAATCACATATATTCCAAAAAAAAAATCTCTGTCAGTTTTTATCCCATTTGGACTCCGTTTGATATGGATTTATTGCGAAACAAAAAACATGCAACAAACAGGAACTGGCACAGGGCACTGGATCAATATGTTAGTCCCAAAAATTGTATAAAAAGTTGCGAAAAGTATATGAAAGTTGTAGAATATTGGCATGGAACAATAAAAAATTATAGATACGACGGAGACGTATCAGCATCTCCAAGCTTAATTCCTGCTCGTCCTCGAGTAGGTAAATGATAAAAAAGATAATTTTTGATGTGGAATGCTACCTAGCATAATCTTTATCATGTAATCTAATCATGGCATGAATATTAAGACACGAGTGATTCAAAGCAATAGTCTATCATTTGACATTAAGACAATAATACTTCAAGCATACTAATAAAGCAATCATATCTTTTCAAAATAACATGGCCAAAGAAAGTTATCCCTACAAAATCATATGGTCTGGCTATGCTCCATCTTCACCACACAAAACATTCAAATCATGCACAACCCCGATGACAAGCCAAGCAATTGTTTCATACTTTTGACATTCTCAAACCTTTTCAACTTTCACGCAATACATGAGCGTGAGCCATGGACATAGCACTATAGGTGGAATAGAATATGATGATGGAGGTTGTGTGGAGAAGACAAAAAAGGAGAAAGTCTCACATCGACGCGGCTAATCAACGGGCTATGGAGATGCCCATCAATTGATGTCAATGCAAGGAGTAGGGATTGCCATGCAACGGATGCACTAGAGCTATAAGTGTATGAAAGCTCAAACTGAACTAAGTGGGTGTGCATCCAACTTGCTTGCTCATGAAGACCTAGGGCATTTGAGGAAGCCCATCGTTGGAATATACAAGCCAAGTTCTATAATGAAAATCCCACTAGTATATGAAAGTGATAACTCAAGAGACTCTTTATATGATGAACATGGTGCTACTTTGAAGCACAAGTGTGGAAAAAGGATAATAGCATTGTCCCTTCTTTTTTGGGGGGCCTTCCTTTTTTTGGCCTTTCTCCTTTTTTATTTGGAATTTCTCTTTTTTTGGGGGGGACAATGCTCTAATAATGATGATCATCACACTTTTATTTACTTACAACTCGATACTAGAAAAAGATATGACTCTATATGAATGCCTTTGGCGGTGTACCGGGATGTGCAATGATCTAGCATAGCAATGACATCAAAAAACGGACAAGCCATGAAAACATCATGCTAGCTATCTTATGATCATGCAAAGCAATATGACAATAAATGCTCAAGTCATGTATATGATGATGATGGAAGTTGCATGGCAATATATCTCGGAATGGCTATGGAAATGCCATAATAGGTAGGTATGGTGGCTATTTTGAGGAAGATATAAGGAGGCTTATGTGTGATAGAGCGTATCGTATCACGGGGTTTGGATGCACCGGTGAAGTTTGCACCAACTCTCGAGGTGAGAAAGGGCAACGCATGGTACCGAAGAGGTTAGCAATGATGGAAGGGTGAGAGTGCGTATAATCCTTGGACTCAACATTAGTCATAAAGAACTCACATACTTATTGCAAAAATCTATTAGTCATCGAAACAAAGTACTACGCGCATGCTCCTAGGGGGATAGATTGGTAGGAAAAGACCATCGCTCGTCCCCGACCGCCACTCATAAGGAAGACAATCAATAAATACCTCATGCTCCAACTTCGTTACATAACGGTTCACCATACGTGCATGCTACGGGAATCACAAACTTCAACACAAGTATTTATACAATCCACCACTACCCACTAGCATGAATCTAATATCACCATCTTTATATCGCAAAACTATTGCATGGAATCAAACATATCATATTCATGAACTACAAGTTTTTATGTAGGATTTTATGACTAACATGTGAATGACCAATTCATGTCACCTCTCTAAATAGATATAAGTGAAGCAAGAGAGTTTAATTCTTTCTACAAAAGATACGCCCACGCTCTAACAAATATAAGTGAAGCAAAAGAGCATTCTACAAATGGTGGTTTTCTATGTGAAGAGAAACAGGCAATCCAAACTTCAAAAGATATAAGTGAAGCACATGAAGCATTCTATAAACCATACTCAAAAGATATAAGTGAAGTGTAATGAGCATTATATAAATCAACCAAGGACTATCTCATACCAGCATGATGCATCAAAGAAAAGTGAAAACTAAATGCAAAAGACGCTCCAAGATTTACGCATATCATGTGACGAATAAAAATATAGCTCCAAGTAAAATTACCGATGATTGTTAGAAGAAAGAGGGGATGCCTTCCGGAGCATCCCCAAGCTTGGTTGCTTGGGAGTCCTTGAATATTTCCTTGCGGTGCCTCAGGAATCCCAAAGCTTAGGCTTTTGCCACTCCTTATTCCTTCATCCATCGTGATCTTTCCCAAAACTTGAGAACTTCAATCACACAAAACTTAACAGAAAGTTTGGTAAGATCCGTTAGTATAATAAAGCAAATCACTAATCTAAGTACTGTTGCAAAACAATTAATATTTTGTTTTTGCATTGTATCTACTGTAATATAACTTTTCCATGGCTTAGTCCACTGATAGACATTGATAGTTTCATCAAAACAAGCAAACTATCCATCAAAAACAGAATCTGTCTTAAACAGGACAGTCTGTAATAATCTTAACATTCACCATACCTCTGGTACTCCAAAAATTCTGCAAATATTAGGAAAAATAAAAAAAATTGTATTTAAATACAGTGCAAGAAGTTTCAGATACGTTTGACGTTCTAGTAAAAAATGTAAAATCACGCACTACAGCCAAAGTTTTTGTTCTGCACCGCACAAACCAACAAGCAATGTAAACACCCTAAAGGCAAATCTTGGCACATTATTTTTATAATAGAATGGGATTGTACAAGGGGATAATTATTTTTGTTGAAAATTTTCTATAATCAAGATTCACAAAGTTTCCATGAGCATGAACAAAGTTCAAGGAGCTCCCCCACTTCAACAATGCTTGTCTCTCTCACTTTCACTTTCCTTTTTGAAAAGTTTTGGGTTCCCCTCTTTATTTTTTTGTTTTTAAACTATATAAAAGCACTCAACAGAATTTACTCTCTAAAACTTCTGGGTTGTCTCCTTGGCAACGCTTTCTTTAAAGCCATTAAGCTAGGCATAAGGTGCTCAATTAATGAATCCACCCGAATCCCAAGGTATATCAAAGCCAATTTTAATTAACAATGATTTGTGATTTAGTAGTGAGAACAAAGCAACATATATCATATAATGACGAAGTCTAACTCTCTTCCTATGCATCGGCATGCCATAAAGAACAATTCATGCACACATAGTAAAGGCCAATGCATAGTATAAAATAGTTTCTTGCAATTTTATCATATTGGAAACATGGAGAGGCGGAGATGTAGTTCCTCTCTCATAATAATTACAAGTAGGAGCAGCAAGCACATGCATATTATATATATCGAAATCATCATGTGTAGTAGTGAAACGCAACCCATCAATATAATCCTTAATAAGGGCAAACTTCTCTGATATAGTGTAGTCGGGAGAATTAAAATAGATAATAGGACTATCATGCGTGGGTGCAATAGCAACAATTTCATGTTTAACATAAGGAACTATAGCAAGTTCATCTCCATAAGCATAATTCATATTGGCATCTTGGCCACAAGCATAGCAAGCATCATCAAAAAGGGATATTTCAAAAGAATCAACGGGATCATAACAATCATCAGTGCAATCATCCTTCGGTAAGCACGAAGGGAAATTAAACAATGTATGAGTTGAAGAGTTACTCTCATTAGAAGGTGGGCATGGGTAGCTAATCCGCTCTTCCTCCTTTTGTTCTTCACTCTCCTCATCATCTTTTTCATCCAATGAGCTCACAGTTTCATCAATTTCTTCTTCCATAGACTCCTGCAAAATATTAGTCTCTTCACGGACAACGGAGACTTTCTCAATAAATTCATAAATATCATAATTGTATTGATAATTATCATAGCAATATTTAAGGATAGCTAAATTTTCAGGTCTATAAACTAAATCATCAAAATCTTCAAACTCTTTAAACAAAGATTCAATTTCATAAGCACCCATTAAAGCAATGAATTCTTCTATTTGTTCCACATCATAATAATCATATATACCATTAGCATAAGAATCCAAGGTTTCATCATCATTAAATTCACATGAAAAGGGAAGGTGTGGAGCCTTCATCCTAGAGCAACAAGTATAATCATATCTCAAGCATAGTTGCCGAGCATACCAATGCAACATATAAATTTGATCCCATAATAGTTTCCCTTTTTGAGTCAAGCGATAATCCCTAAAGTATTCACGTTGATCCAACGTTACTCCCATTATAAAGTTGAATGGGGTTTTCTCAGGATTATCAAAGTAGTACATAATATCTTTCACATAATGAGCATCGAGGGTTTTAGGAGGTTCCCCATCTCCATGAGTAGCAAGTAAACCTAATTTTTTTGGTATTTCATGTTCCATATCCATAACTAAAGATACAGAACAACTTAGAAAATCAAATAAAAATTACTTAGTGATAAAGCAAACAAGCACACACGAGAATATTCACCCCACGCTATAACTCCCCGGCAACGGCGCCATAAAAAGGTCTTGATAACCCACAAGTATAGGGGATCAATTGTAGCCTCTTTCGATAAGTAAGAGTGTCGAACCCAACGAGGAGCTAAAGGTAGAACAAATATTCCCTCAAGTTCTATTAACCACCGATACAACTCTATGCACGCTTAACGTTCGCTTTACCTAAAACAAGTATGAAACTAGAAGTACTTTGTAGGTGTAACGGGATAGGTTTGCAAGAATATAAAGAGCACGTAAATAAAAACTAGGGGCTGTTTTAGGTAAAGAAGCAATAAAGTTAGTATAGCGAGTGTGGAAAAATGGTGGTAGGAGTTGCGAAATTGTCCCTAAGCAATTGACAACTTTACTAGACCAATAGCAAGTTTTATGTGGGAGAGGCCACTGCTAGCATGTCATCCCTAACTTGGAATTCTATGCACTTACGATTGGAACTATTAGCAAGCATCCGCAACTACTAACGTTCATTAAGGTAAAAACCCAACCATAGCATTAAGATATATTTGTCCCCCTTCAATCCCGTATGCATTAATTTCTATGCTAGGTTGAAGCTTCTTTCACTCTTGCCCTCCAATACATAGTCCTATCAACATACGACTAACCCTATGGTGTGATTGATGACACACAAGTATAGGGGATCTATCGTAGTCCTTTCGATAAGTAAGAGTGTCGAACCCAACGAGGAGCAGAAGAAAATGATAAGCGGTTTTCAGCAAGGTATTCTCTGCAAGTACTGAAATAAGTGGTAACAGATAGTTTTGTGATAAGGTAAATTGTAACGAGTAACAAGTAACAAAAGTAAATAAAGTGCAGCAAGGTGGCCCAATCCTTTTTTTAGCAAAGGACAAGCCGGAACAAACTCTTATAATAGGAAAAGCGCTCCCGAGGACACATGGGAATATCGTCAAGCTAGTTTTCATCACGTTCATATGATTCGCGTTCGATACTTTGATAATTTGATATGTGGGTGAACCGGTGCTTGGGTGCTGTTCTTACTTGAACAAGCATCCCACTTATGATTAACCTCTATTGCAAGCATCCGAAACTACAACAAAAGTATTAAGGTAAACCTAACCATAGCATGAAACATGTGGATCCAAATCAGCCCCTTACGAAGCAACACATAAACTAGGGTTTAAGCTTCTGTCACTCTAGCAACCCATCATCTACTTATTACTTCCCAATGCCTTCCTCTAGGCCCAAATAATGGTGAAGTGTTATGTAGTCGATGTTCACATAACACCACTAGAGGCTAGACAACATACATCTTATCAAAATATCAAACGAATACCAAATTCACATGACTACTAATAGCAAGACTTCTCCCTTGTCCTCAGGAACAAACGTAATTACTCACAAAGCATATTCATGTTCATAATCAAAGGGGTAATAATATGCATATAGGATTTGAACATATGATCTTCCACCAAATAAACCAACTAGCAACAACTACAAGGAGTAATCAACACTACTAGCAACCTACTAGCACCAATCCCGTACTTTGAGACAAGAATTGGATACAAGAGATGAACTAGGGTTTGGAGATGAGATGGTGCTGGTGAAGATGTTGATGGAGATTACCCTCTCCCGATGAGAGGAGCATTGGTGATGACGATGGTGATGATTTCCCCCTCCCGGAGGGAAGTATCCCCGGCAGAACAGCTCTGCCGGAGCTCTAAATTAGTTCCGCCAAGGTTCCGCCTCGTGGCAGCGGAGTCTTGTCCCGAAAAGTTCCCTCTGATTTTTTTCTCATCGAAAGACTTCATATAGCAGAAGATGGACGTCTGAGAGCCACCAGGGGGCCCACGAGGTAGGGGGGCGCGCCCTAGGGGGGGCGCCCCCACCCTCGTGAGCAGGGTGTGGGCCCCCTGGCCTTCATCTTTGGCGAGGATTTTTCTTTATTTATTTCAAGATGTTCCGTGGAGTTTCAGGACTTTTGGAGTTGCGCAGAATAGGTCTCTAATATTTGCTCCTTTTCCAGCCCAGAATTCCAGCTGCCGGCATTCTCCCTCCTTATGTAAACCTTGTAAAATAAGAGAGAATAGCCATAAGTATTGTGACATAAAGTGAAATAACAGTCCATAATGCAGTAAATATCGATATAAAAGCATGATGCAAAATGGACGTATCAACTCCCCCAAGCTTAGACCTCGCTCGTCCTCAAGTGAAAAGCCGATAAGAATAAATATGTCCTCATGTTTAGTGGTAGAGGCGTCGATAAAAATAAAATACGGACATGAAGGCATCATGATTATTCTCATAACAACAACATATATAGATTTTGTCATATGATTACTTATGTTCAAGTGATGATCTATTCACAATGCAAAAGTATAAATCATAAACCTTATTGGGCACCGACAAACTATAATCTCAGTCATTGAAGCAATTGCAATTTATCATAACATCGGAAAGAGTCTATGTCAGATCTAAAAAGAAAGTCCACATACTCAACTATCATTTAGTCCTCCATAATTGCTAACACTCACGCAATACTTGTGTTTACGGGGTTTTAATCGGACACAGAGAAAGATAGGGGCTTATAGTTTTGCCCCACAACCTTTTACCTCAGGGGTAATGTCAACAATAATAATTCATGCTCCCCTACTTCCAATTAGATATATATATATATATCTTGTTCTTTCCAACATGCTGAGCTTGCCAAAGGATAAAATGAAAAGGGAAAGGTGAAGATCACCGTGACTCTTGCATAAGGTAGAAGATAATAATAAAGGATAGGCCCTTCGCAGAGGGAAGCAGAGGTTGCCATGCGCTTTTATAGTTGGATGCACAAAATCTCAATGCGAAAGAACGTCACTTTATATCGCCCCTTGTGATATGAACCTTTATTATGCAGTCCGTCACTTTTATTACTTCCACATCACAAGATCGTATAAAGCTTATTTCTCCCACACAATCAATCATACATATTTAGAGCATTTTTTATTGCTTTGCCCCGATGACAACTTACTTGAAGGATCTTACTCAATCCATAGGTAGATATGATGGACTCTCATGGCAAAACTGGTTTAAGGGTATTTGGAAGCACAAGTAGTATTTCTACTTGGTGCTGAGAATTTGGCTAGCATGAGGGGGAAAGGCAAGCTCAACAAGTTAGAGGATCCATGACAACATACTTTATCTCAGATATAAGAAAGACATAACTCATTATGTTGTCTTCCTTGTCCAACATCAACCCTTTAGCATGTCATATTTTAATGAGTGCTCCCAATCATAAAAGATGTCAATGATAATATATCTATATGTGAAAACCTCTCTTTCCTTATTACTTCCTATTAATTGCAACAATGACCAAAGCTATGTCTGCCAACTCCCAACAACTTTTAATCATCATACTCTTTCTATGTGAAGTCATTACTCTCAATAAGATCAATATGAACTTTTTGTTTCTTTTTATTCTTTTTCTCTTTTCTTTTATTCACCCAAGATCATGGCAAAATAATCAAGCCCTTGACTCAACACTAATGTTTACTATATATAGCTCACGGACACAATTACATAGAGAGATCAAAAAGCAAAACTCAAAACTAGCTCATGCCATAAACTTTATTCTACTAGATCAAGATACTACTAATAGGATTGAACTAAGAAAAACGATAAAGATAGGAGTTATGATGGTGATACGATACCGGGGCACCTCCCCCAAGCTTGGTAGTTGCCAAGGGGAGTGCCCATACCCATGTGATTACATCTCCTTTGTCGGTGAAGAAGGTGGAGGTGTTGTAGATGATGCGGGCCTTGCGTCCATCTTCCAAGGCATAGGTTCTCCATCATAGAAAGATGATCGAGTCTCCGGGATCCTCAAATATGCCACCAAACTCATCCTTTTGAATCTATATTCATACTCACAGTTTTGGTTTTGCAGGTCATAGATTTGGGCTTGGAGGTGCTCGATCTTCTCATGAAGCTTGAAGATGGCCTCCCCGATGTTATCAGCTTCCAACTTGTGGTTGCTAGCGAACTCCGCGATCATCATGTGGTTGGAGTTGAGTCCACGTTCCACCATCCCTTGGCACTTGAAAACTTGTTGCTCCACTGCTTCGAGCCTCGTCTCCACGCTTTCGGTCCCCTTTGGTCCCTCTTCATCGCGGATGTGCAACAACCCATCACGCAACTCAATGGTTTGAGGGTGTCGCAGCACCTCCGCGAGGTAAGGGTTGATGACCTTCTCGAAGAACTTGTCCTTGGAGGCACTTGGGGCCGTCATGATAACCTAGATCTGTCAGAAAAATAGCTCGAAAAAGAACAGAGGAGATTTGCGTGATACAGGAGTCAAAACCTTCAGGAGGTTATATAATGATTTTTTACCGACCAAAATATGTATCGTGCAAGAAAACGGAGTCCGGAAGGCACACGAGGTGCTCATGAGGTAGGGGGGGGCGCCCAGAGGGGTAGGGCGCGCCCACCACCCTCGTGGGGCCCTCGTGTCCTTCCCGGACCGCTACTTATTTTTCTATTTTTCTAAATATTCCAAAACGGAGAGATATTGCCTTAAAAATTGTTTTGGAGTCGGTTTACTTACCGTACCACATACCTATTCCTTTTTGGAGTTTGAAATGTTCCGGAAAGTGTCCCTTATGTATTCCTCCGGGGTTACGGTTTTGATAATATTGGTTTCAACATTTACAGGATTACCTGAGATATAATGTTTGATTCTTTAACCGTTTACCACCTTCGGATTTATGCCCTCGAATTTGTTGATTTTTATGGCACCGAAACGATAGACCTCTTCGATAACATAGGGGCCTTCCCATTTAGAGAGAAGTTTTCTTGCAAAAAATCTTAAACGAGAGTTGTATAGCAATACATAATCACCTACATTAAACTCACGCTTTTGTATCCTTTTGTCATGCCATCTTTTAACTTTTTCTTTAAACAACTTGGCATTTTCATAAGCTTGGGTTCTCCATTCATCAAGTGAGCTAATATCAAATAACCTCTTCTCACCGGCAAGTTTAAAATCATAGTTGAGCTCTTTAATAGCCCAATATGCCTTATGTTCTAGTTCGAGAGGTAAGTGACATGCTTTTCCATAAACCATTTTATACGGAGACATACCCATAGGATTTTTGTATGCAGTTCTATAAGCCCACAATGCATCATCAAGTTTTTTGGACCAATTCTTTCTAGACCTATTAAAAGTCTTTTGCAAAATTAATTTGATCTCTCTATTGCTCAACTCTACTTGACCACTAGACCGAGGGTGATAAGGAGATGCAATTCTATGATTAACATCATATTTAGCAAGCATTTTACGGAAAGCACCATGAACAAAGTGTGAACCACCATCAGTCATTAAATATCTAGGGACTCCAAACCTCGGAAAAATAACTTCTTTAAGCATTTTAATAGAAGTGTTATGATCAGCACTACTAGTTGGAATAGCTTCTACCCACTTAGTAACGTAATCAACAGCAACTAAAATATGTGTATATCCATTAGAGGCAGGAAAAGGTCCCATATAATCAAAGCCCCAAACATCAAATGGTTCAATAACAAGAGAATAATTCATAGGCATTTCTTGACGCCTACTAATATTACCAATTCTTTGACATTCATCACAAGACAAGACAAACTTACGGGCATCCTTGAAGAGAGTAGGCCAATAAAAACCAGATTGCAATACCTTATGTGCAGTTCTATCTCCAGCGTGGTGTCCTCCATAAGCCTCGGAGTGACACTTGCGTAGGATCTGTTCCTGTTCATGCTCAGGTACACAACGTCTAATAACACCATCTACTCCTTCTTTATAAAGATGTGGGTCATCCCAAAAGTAATGTCTCAAGTCATAGAAAAACTTTTTCTTTTGCTGGTATGTGAAGCTAGGTGGTATAAACTTAGAAACAATATAATTAGCATAATCAGCATACCATCACTACTAGAAATCCCCATATTTCCGACGGTGAAATATAATAGCCGACGGGCCGTCGGTTATTAGAGTAATAGCCGACGGTAGTTCCAATGGCTGACTGTTATTGCCAACTCACAAGTATTACTACCAATAGCCGACGGTATACTAGATTGCCCAACAGTAAACATCCAACTCTCGGATATCCAATTAAACGCCCGACGGTTCATTATAATGTCCGACGGTTTTTGCTACACTCTCGGGGATTACATGTAATGCCCGATGGTGAAATTTAATAGCCGAAGGTGAAAGATAAAACTCTCACCTATTAGTGCAAATGGCCGATGGTACATATGTGACTCTCAGTTATTTGGAAAATACCCAACGGGGGATAGCCATAACCGACGGTTAACTTTCACTCTCAGTGATATGCTTCAATGGACGGCGTCAATAAACATGTGGAATGACCAATAGTAATTATATTCCAGATAATTCAAGATGATACATTTCTCTATAAGTATTAACCAATAGCTAGTATTCTAGAGTGTCTACTCACAGGCTATGTATTCGCGCATAAGCTGATTTTATATACAGAAGTATGTACAAATTTCACACTTTTAATTGTTGACTTGCAAGTTCCATTGAGAAGTTTTATCTTTATATCGGTAATTTATTACTCCGGTTGTAGATTCTGCAGGTTGGAGGGGCGTTGGGTGCAGGCTCTACGTCGGGGGAAACCCTTGACCAGTGAGGCCGGCCAAGATGTTGGCGACGCCCATGGCGTTGTTTTCCTTCTTGTGGGTAACATCGAGACCTACACCCGGCCCTCCGCCTCTTGGCCGCAGGCGAAAGCCCCAAATCTCCGGATTGGGCGACGGCGGCGCATCGGCGTTGCTTTCTTCTTGAAGGTGCCACCTTGAAATCTCTTCGTGGTCAGGGCTCAGTGCGGTGGTGGTCTGCTGGTCTTCAATAGTGTCCATGCTCGGTAGCTGCGGTGGGTGTTTGGGTCTTGGCCGGAGACGGTGGCGATGTATGAGTTTCCTTTAGGGGTGAGCTCGCCACGACTGTTGTCCTATCCTCGGCAACTGGTTGGCCTGTCCATTCGTGCTCGGGGGTGAGTTGCTCTGCCTGCCGATGGGACGGCGTCCTTCAATCCAGGACGAGAGGGCAGGGGTGCCCTCTTCGGAGGCAGTGACAGGACAACAAGTTTGACCTTGGGTGGGAGAGTGTGGCTTTCGTCCGGCGGTGAATAGCTCCCTTGTCGCAGTCGTTGATGACATGATCTGAGGCCGTCATTGTTCCGTGGAGTTGTGTATCCCGTTGATTCATTTTGCGTTTCTTGTTGTATGGCTAGTTGTAATTTGTGGTTTCCTTTATATATAAAGCGAGGCGAAAGCCTTTTTCGGTATAGCACACACATTCAACTATAACTTTATATATGCATACCAATATACTTCCTTCGTCTCAAAATAAGTGTCTTAAAATTAGTACAAAGTTGAGACACTTATTTTGAGACGGAGGAAGTATTATTAAATAGAGCTGCTATAACATATAAAGTAGTGATCTAAACACTTTTATATTCTTTATAGAAGCAGTAAAATTTACGTACAACGATTCATGTCGAATATAGATTAATTCCATGATTTGGGTCATTTTTTTCTAGCTGATTTGGGTCCAACACACGTGACTATAGCATCTGCCAATCGTACAAAGATCGGGCAGGGTAATTTCCATCATGATTTACGTACAACGATTAATGTCAAATATAGATTAATTCCCTGATTTGGGTCATATTTTTCTAGCTGATTTGGGTCCAACATTAGCCAATCGTACAAAGACCGTCCAATATTTCCCGCTTGATAACAAATTTTATGTACGTGGCCACGTCCTCCCATGTCTCACCCCCTTTTCCCTCTGATGAAACCTCCCACGCAGCTCCTTCTCTTTCCGCCATCCCCGCCAGTCTGCCACCACGCGCCAATCCCGTCGTCGCCCGTCAATTCGGCACGCAGTTCCACCCTCGTCTCTCTCCCTGGTCCAGCAACGTCACCCAGCCCCTTAGCTTTTCCTCCCGGCGCGAAAATGTCCTTTTGACTCCCGTCTCCGTCTTGTTGGCCCGCAGATCTGGCAGCCCTCGGCCACGACGCTGCGAGCTCTGGCCGGCTTAACCTCGTCGCCCCCATCCAATAGGTGCTCGACACCGCTCCTCGGGACCGCGGCGGTCTTCTTCATGGTCTCTTTCTCCCTTCACCTCCTACGCCATGTATCAGCCCCTTCCTGAAGCTCCTCCTCATCCGTGTGCCCCCCTGATGTCACCGAGTGGACCACGCCCACTCCCGCCTCCGCCCGCCTGTACCAGGTCCGGTCGCCTCTTCCTTTGGGCTTTGCGCAATTTGTCGAGCAGGTCATATATGTGGCGTGTGTACGTGTGCTTTTGTAATGGATGGTGGGATTGTGTTCTGGTGGTTGGGGTGCAGGATTTGCTCCTGTTGTTCAAGTTGAATAGCGGGGAGATGGAGGAGATGGTGCCATGAAGGGCTAGTGTGGTGGTGAGGTTCAAGTTCTATAACGAGGCCATGGTTGTTTGCATGTCTGTTTAGTTTTTTTTTCTTTTGTATGGTTGTTGAAAAACAAAGCCGAGCCTATTAGTTTGGAAAATAAAGTCAAGCCTATGTGTTGAAAAATAGTTTGATTAACTAGCAAGTGGCCATTTGCGCCGGTGAGTTGAGCTGGCTAGCTTGTGTTGATGCATGCATGTTTGGTCAAGGCTAGCTAGTTGCAGCAGTTGGGAATCCCATATACCTAAGAAGTTCATCCCCACTACTATATTTATCTTGCCATGCAGCCTAGCCACCTCATCACCCATGCCACATCATTAATTATTGGAAAACATTTACTTTAGATAGTACGTACATTCCTAGTTCTTTTTCCTTCAGTTTTGGTTCGTAGATGTAATTGTAAGTTTTGTAATCTCGCTTTTGCTTTTCTTATCAGTATTTTGTAGTTTTGTAACATTTAACTTGTATGCCTAAGGCTGAAGCAGTCACTGACATGTTAACATCATGTCCCGTGTGTTCTTTCTCAAAGATGTAGAGTAGGGGTTCTTATAGTTTGATAAATATAGGCCACATCAGATTCTGAAGGCGGCTTTGAAAGGGGTGAGATGATGCTCGTCAAGACTAACTGAAAAGGTTAGTCCATTATGTCTTACCCATTTAGTTATGCGCCAATTTAGTTCTGGACAACATGAGCATGCTGCGGATAACATGCTTTGAGACATGCTCTTTTTATTTGAGCCTGATTTCTTAGATTACCTCATTGCCTACGTGGTACTGTTGTATAGTATATGATGTATGCACCTGATTATGCCCTATTTTCCCAGATGTGGCTCATAACTGAGATATCTATCTATTAAATCCATCTTAATTAAGGTGCGATGGCACAATTTGGTTGAACTCATATAGGAAAAGATGTTGCTATAATCAATTACAGTAAAATCATTTGCACAGAGAAAAATATTTCAACATTAGACAATATGATCTGGCATGTTTGACCCTTATCAGGCGTCCTCATATAGGAAAAGATGTTGCTATAATCAATTACAGTAAAATCATTTGCACAGAGAAAAATATTTCAACATTAGACAATATGGTCTGGCATGTTTGACCCTTGTCAGGCGTCCTCCTTTCTAGCTTTTGTTTTTCCCTGTACTAGCTTTGCCTCTTTTGGTCTTCAGCTTTCCAGACCTTGATGCTTTTGAGAATGTCCAGCAAACTTGGTTTCATTTTAGTAATGGAACCATGGAGGCGCCTCTCTGTTTATCTAAAAAAGTGGACAGTATTGAATTTTTTTTGGAAGTGCATATAGAAATAATGGTAGCCTAACATGAAGAATGATTGTGACCTGGCATACGAAACATAAGAAGTTGCTTAATTTGGTATGCACAATATAACCTAAACTATTGTTGGTGGAGATTAGTGTTCTACTGCTATTTAATTTGTTTGAATGAAAAACTATATTTATATCTTTCTTTACATGACATTCTTAATCTGTTTTTTGTGTTTATTGTATGCCCAAACTAGCCAATAGTGTTATGCTAGTGTACTGCTTCTGTTGTGTCATCAGACTGCAAAATGTAAGCGCTAGTATATATACTTCAGTGGGGTTGCAGATGTCTGTTGTACATTTGTACTTGGTTATCATTTTACAACTTCAACAAGCCAATGAATCGATTATCGACACGACATATGTGTCTTTCAGATAAGTCTTTTTACCTGTATCACATGGTCATCTTGGTGTAACCATAGTACATGCGGGTTCTGGACATAGGATTGTTACAGTTAATTAAAAAATGTCATGTGGTTTGAATTATATTAATGTTACAAGTAATTTGAAAAGCATGATGTGTTCTGAACTGTTGCAAACTTATAATGAAATTGACATAAGTGCAGTTTATTGGTATATTCCTTTTGTACACAGAGCAATGTGTAGTACTCAGTCTATTATTTGGAGTTGCGTTCCTGCTGATTCATGTAACCCTGAAAATTGCATGTGAAGGACCAAAAGGTGAGTACGTAGTCATACTGTTAGATATCTAACCAGTCGATTAGAACATCTAAGTTCCTTTTTTTTGTATCCTCAATTAAATTTCAACTATAGTATGTCATTTTCATCTCCCTTACATCTAGTCTAATCATTTGTTAGGAATGGGAGACAGTGCTGAAGAATCGTGATCTATGGCAAGGGTGATGATGTCTATGGCGATGATTGTTATGATCTATTTGGCGATGAGCATTATGATCCATATGGTGATGAAGGGTGACGAGTCTAGTGATCTTTCTTCAAGACATTCAACAAAGTGAAATCATGGGGTTTTGGTCAATCTAGCTTATGCATAATGCTTGGACCATTATATCTTACTTAATTTTTTTTGCATTTTAAACTTCCTAGATTGTTCATCATGATCAATGTAATTCTGATGCAACTCTTCTGATATTTTGAAAGTTGTGCTATATATAATGTTACTTGGTCATGTGTGGGCTGTGCAATTCTGTGATATATTTGAAATGAAAAGCAATCCTGACTAATGGCCTACCATGCAACGAACATCTGAGCTACACAATATGCCATCTTCTCAGTGTTCTTATATATATTGAAAGTTGTGCTATATATACCGAGGGTGTTCGTCGGCCTCTCAACTATAGGAATAAATGAAGGGGTGTATGCAAAACCAGCGATTATAATAGCTGACAGTTTGGTTCTCCTCTTAGTTATAATGAACCCCGATGGGCCAAATATGCCGTCACCTATTACAAAAGCCGAGGGGAATTGATAACTGTCAGGAAATAAATTCCCGACGGGAAACCGTCAGATATGAGCATCATCGAGTTTTGGGGAGCTGGCTCGCGACCAAAATATGACCGATGGCTCACCGTCAGCCAAATACCGTGGAAAAATGTATTACCCTATGGTACCGTCGGCTATTATTGTAATGGCCGACCAAGCATAGGCGACGGGAGATTGCCGACGGTGTACCGTCGGTTATAAAGAAAGATGACGGTGAAGGAAAATATCCGACGGTAATTTGACCCTCGGTTATAATCGGAAATCTAGTAGTGCATGGAGTACTACGGGAAGTACTTATAACATTTAATTGTTCATCCGGAAAGCTATCCTTAAGGTAGTGGGTCATCAAGAACATTTTCTAACCTAGACAAGTTGTCTGCAACGGGGTTCTCAGCTTCCTTTCTATCAACAATATGCAAATCAAATTCTTGTAGCAAGAGAACCCATCTAATAAGTCTAGGTTTAGCATCTTTCTTTTCCATAAGGTATTTAATAGCAGCATGATCAGTGTGAATAGTTACTTTAGAATCAACAATATAAGGTCTCAACTTATCACAAGCAAATACAACTGCTAAAAGCTCTTTTTCAGTAGTAGCATAATTTCTTTGAGCATTGTCTAGAGTCTTACTAGCATAATGAATAACATTTAATTTCTTATCAACTCTTTGCCCTAGAACAACACCTACAGCAGAATGACTAGCATCACACATAATTTCAAAGGGTAAATTCCAATCAGGTGGCTGAACAACAGGTGCAGAGACTAATGCTTTCTTAAGTATTTCAAATGCTTCTACACAATCATCATTAAAGACAAATGGTATATCTTTTTGCAATAAATTAGTCAGAGGCCGAGAAAATTTTGAGAAGTCCTTAATGAACCTCCTATAAAATCCAGCGTGACCAAGGAAACTTCTTATACCTTTGATGTCCTTGGGACATGGCATCTTTTCAATAGCATCAACCTTGGCTTTATCAACTTCAATACCTCTTTTAGAAACTTTGTGCCCCAAGACAATACCTTCATTAACCATAAGTGGCACTTTTCCCAATTCAAGACAAGATTATTTTCTTCACATCTCTGCAAAACTCGATCAAGATTGCTCAAGCAATCATCAAAAGAGGAACCATAGACGGAAAAGTCGTCCATGAAAACCTCACAAATCTTTTCACAAAAGTCAGAGAATATAGCCATCATGCATCTTTGAAAGGTAGCAGGTGCATTACATAAACCAAAAGGCATACATCTATAAGCAAAAGTACCAAAAGGGCATGTAAAAGTAGTCTTTGATTGATCTCTAGCCGACACAGGTATTTGAGAGAAACCAGAATAACCGTCTAGAAAGCAATAGTGTGTATGTTTGCATAATCTTTCTAGCATTTGATCAATAAAAGGTAAGGGGTAATGATCTTTCTTAGTAGCTTTATTTAATTTGCGGAAATCAATTACCATCCTATAACCTGTAATAATTCTTTGTGGAATCAATTCGTCTTTATCATCAGGAACAACAGTAATACCTCCCTTCTTAGGGACACAATGGACAGGACTTACCCACTGACTATCAGCAACGGGGTAGATTATACCTGCCTCCAGAAGCTTGAGTATTTGTTTTCTTACTACTTCTTTCATTTTAGGATTCAGACGTCGTTGAGGATCACGAACTGGTTTGGCGTCCGCCTCCAAATTTATTTTATGTTGACATAGAGTGGGACTAATGCCCTTAAGATCATCAAGAGTATATCCAATAGCAGCACGGTGCTTCTTCAGAGTTTTCAACAATCTTTCTTCTTCATGCTCTGAAAGGTTAGCACTAATAATAACAGGATATATCTTCTTTTCATCAAGATAAGCATATTTAAGATTATCAGGCAACGGTTTAAGCTCAAACACGGGATCACCCTTGGGTGGAGGAGGATCCCCTAAAATTTCAACAGGCAAGTTGTGTTGTAGAATAGGTTCCTGTTTAAAGAATACTTCATCTATTTCCCTTCTTTCATTCATGAACATATCATTTTCATGGTCTAGCAAATAGTGTTCTAAAGGATCACTAGGAGGTACGACAATAGAAGCAAGACCAATAATTTCATCCTTACTAGGTAATTCTTCCTCACGATGTTGTTTACTAAATTTAGAGAAATTAAACTCATGAACCATATCATCCAAGCCAATAGTAACAACATTCTTTTCGCAATCTATCCGAGCATTAACAGTGTTCAAGAAGGGTCTACCAAATATAATGGGACAAAAGCTATCTTGCGGAGAAGTAAGAACAAGAAAATCAGCAGGATATTTAGTTTTCCCACACAAGACTTCAACATCTCTAACAATTCCAATTGGTGAAATAGTATATCTATTGGCAAGTTTAATTGTGACATCAATACCTTCTAACTCAGCAGGTGCAATTTCATTCTTAATTTCTTCTATAAAGTATGCGGTATAACACTAGCACTCGCACCCATATCACATAAGCCATGATAACAATGATCTCCTATTTTAACAGAAATAATAGGCACGCCTACCATAGGTCTATGTTTATCTTTAGCACAAGGATTAGCAATTCTAGCAGTTTCACCTTCGAACTGAATAACATGCCCATCAATATTATCAGACAAGAGATCTTTAACAATAGCAGTATTAGGTTCTACTTTAACTTGCTCAGGAGGTGTATAAGTTCTAATATTGCTTTTACGAACAACAGTTGAAGCTTTAGCATGATCCTTTATTCTAACAGGGAAAGGTGGTTTCTCAACATAAGAAGTAGGAACAATAGGATCATTATAAGTGACAGTCTTTTCTTCAACTGTAATAGGTGCAACTACTTTTACTTCTATGGGAGGATGATATTTAAACCACTTCTCCTTAGGGAGATCAACATAAGTAGCAAAAGATTCACAGAAAGAAGCTACTATCTCAGAGTAAAGTCCATATTTAGTGCTAAACTTACGGAAAATATCGGTGTCCATAAAAGATTTAACACAATCAACTTAGGTGTCATACCTGACTCCTTACCTTCATCGAGGTCCCAATCTTCAGAGTTGCGTTTAATTCTATCCAATAAATTCCATCTGAATTCAATAGTCTTCATCATAAAAGAGCCAGCACAAGAAGTATCGAGCATGGTTTGATTATTATGAGAAAGTCGAGCATAAAAACTTTGCATAATTATTTCTCTCGAGAGCTCATGATTGGGGCATGAATATAACATTGATTTAAGCCTCCCCCAAGCTTGAGCGATGCTTTCTCCTTCGCGAGGCCAGAAATTATATACATAATTGCGATCACGATGAACGAGATGCATAGGGTAATACTTTTGATAAAATTCCAACTTCAATCTTTTATAGTTCCATGATCTCATATCATCACATAGCCTATACCATATCAATGCGTCTCCCTTCAAAGATAAAGGGAAGACCTTCTTAGCAACATCATCGGGTATACCTGCAAGCTTAAATAATCCACAAACTTCATCCACATATATTAAGTGCTCATCAGGACGCTTTGTTCCATCTCCTGTAAAAGGGTTAGCTAGTAGTTTTTCCATCATACCCGAAGGAAATTCAAAAGGAGTTTCATTTTCAATAGGTTCAGTAGGTTGAGGAGCAACTCTTTGCTCTACTGGACGGGGTGAAGATACCCCGAACAAGCCCCTCAGAGAATTACTTTCCATAGTAACAAGTTATAGTAAATTTCAGCATGCTATATAAATTTTTCCTTACCAAATTCCACCTACCAAAGACGCCACACTCCCCGGCAACAGCGCCAGAAAAGAGTCTTGATGACCCACAAGTATAGGGGATCTATCATAGTCCTTTCGATAAGTAAGAGTGTCGAACCCAACGAGGAGAAGAAGGAAATGATAAGTGGTTTTCAGCAAGGTATTCTCTGCAAGTACTGAAATAAGTGGTAACAGATAGTTTTGTGATAAGGTAAATTGTAACGAGCAACAAGTAACAAAAGTAAATAAAGTGCAGCAAGGTGGCCCAATCCTTTTTGTAGCAAAGTACAAGCCGGAACAAACTCTTATAATAGGAAAAGCGCTCCCGAGGACACATGGGAATATCGTCAAGCTAGTTTTCATCACGTTCATATGATTCGTGTTCGATACTTTGATAATTTGATATGTGGGTGGACCGGTGCTTGGGTGCTGTTCTTACTTGAACAAGCATCCCACTTATGATTAACCTCTATTGCAAGCATCCGCAACTACAACAAAAGTATTAAGGTAAACCTAACCATAGCATGAAACATGTGGATCCAAATCAGCCCCTTACGAAGCAACGCATAAACTAGGGTTTAAGCTTCTGTCACTCTAGCAACCCATCATCTACTTATTACTTCCCAATGCCTTCCTCTAGGCCCAAATAATGGTGAAGTGTTATGTAGTCGATGTTCACATAACACCACTAGAGGCTAGACAACATACATCTTATCAAAATATCAAACGAATACCAAATTCACATGACTACTAATAGCAAGACTTCTCCCTTGTCCTCAGGAACAAACGTAATTACTCACAAAGCATATTCATGTTCATAACCAGAGGGGTAATAATATGCATATAGGATCTGAACATATGATCTTCCACCAAATAAACCAACTAGCATCAACTACAAGGAGTAATCAACACTACTAGCAACCTACTAGCACCAATCCCGGACTTTGAGACAAGAATTGGATACAAGAGATGAACTAGGGTTTGGAGATGAGATGGTGCTGGTGAAGATGTTGATGGAGATTACCCTCTCCCGATGAGAGGAGCATTGGTGATGACGATGGTGATGATTTCCCCCTCCCGGAGGGAAGTATCCCCGGCAGAAGAGCTCTGCCGGAGCTCTAGATTAGTTCCACCAAGGTTCCGCCTCGTGGCGGCGGAGTCTCGTCCCGAAAAGTTCCCTCTGATTTTTTTCTCATCAAAAGACTTCATATAGCAGAAGATGGACGTCTGAGAGCCACCAGGGGGCCCACGAGGTAGGGGGGCGCGCCCTTGGGGGGGGGCACCCCCACCCTCGTGAGCAGGGTGTGGGCCCCCTGGCCTTCATCTTTGGCGAGGATTTTTCTTTATTTATTTTAAGATGTTCCGTGGAGTTTCAGGACTTTTGGA
The DNA here is from genome assembly GCF_003073215.2 of Triticum urartu. NCBI lineage: Eukaryota > Viridiplantae > Streptophyta > Magnoliopsida > Poales > Poaceae > Triticum > Triticum urartu. The sequence continues at coordinate 519,017,953 of NC_053027.1, read as the reverse complement.
GTTGCGCAGAATAGGTCTCTAATATTTGCTCCTTTTCCAGCCCAGAATTCCAGCTGCCGGCATTCTCCCTCCTTATGTAAACCTTGTAAAATAAGAGAGAATAGCCATAAGTATTGTGACATAAAGTGAAATAACAGTCCGTAATGCAGTAAATATCGATATAAAAGCATGATGCAAAATGGATGTATCAGTGATCCACGCGCACACTCATATGATGGGCACCAAAGGACAACAACATAATGATGTCTACTACACAACCTTCTTCTTATAGACGTTGTTGGGCCTCCAAGTGCAGAGGTTTGTAGGACAGCAGCAAATTTCCCTCAAGTGGATGACCTATGGTTTATCAATCTGTAGGAGGCGTAGGATGAAGATGGTCTCTCTCAAGCAACCCTGCAACCAAATAACAAAGAGTCTTTTGTGTCCCCAACACACCCAATACAATGGTAAATTGTATAGGTGCACTAGTTTGGCGAAGAGATGGTGAAACAAGTGGTATATGGATAGTAGATAAAGGTATTTGTAATATGAAATTATAAAAACAGCAAGGTAACTAATGATAAAAGTGAGCGTAAACGGTATTGCAATGATAGGAAATAAGGGCTAGGGTTCATACTTTCGCTAGTGTAAGTTCCCTCAACAATACTAACATAATTGGATCACATAACTATCCCTCAACATGCAACAAAGAGTCACTCCAAAGTCACTAATAGCGGAGAACGAACGAAGAGATTATGGTAGGGTACGAAACCACCTCAAAGTTATTCTTTCCAATCAATCCGTTGCGCTATTCCTATAAGTGTCACAAACAGCCCTAGAGTTCGTACTAGAATAACACCTTAAGACACAAATCAACCAAAACCCTAATGTCCCCTAGATACTCCAATGTCACCTCAAGTATCCGTGGGTATGATTATACGATATGCATCACACAATCTCAGATTCATCTATTCAACCAACACACAGAACCTCAAAGAGTGCCCCAAAGTTTCTACCGGAGAATCACGACGAAAACATGTGCCAACCCCTATGCATAGGTTCATGGGCGGAACCCGCAAGTTGATCGCCAAAACATACATCAAGTGAATCACGTGATATCCCATTGTCACCATAGATATTCACGACAAGACATACATCAAGTGTTCTCAAATCTTTAAAGACTCAATCCGATAGGATAACTTCAAAGGGGAAACTCAATTCATTACAAGAGAGTAGAGGGGGAGGAGAAACATAAGATCCAACTATAATAACAAAGCTCGTGATACATAAAGATTGTGCCAAATCAAGAACATGAGAGAGAGAGATCAAACACATAGCTACTGGTACATACCCTCAGCCCAGAGGGAGAACTACCCCCTCCTCATCATGGAGAGCACCGGGATGATGAAGATGGCCACCGGAGAGGGATTGTGTAACACCCTCGACGCGACTATATCTCCCACGTGTCGAGGCACGACTTAGAGGCATAATCGCATTGAAGGCATATGTCGCAAGTTAGGCAATCTTCACAACATCCCATGTAATAAGAATAATAAAGGAGAGTTAACATAGTTGGCTTACACTCGCCACGTCAATCAAGTACATAAATAACATTACATCATCCAAACACTCATGGCCCGACTACGGCGCCAAAATAAAAGAGAACCCAACATGCGACACGGTCCCAATCACCCCCAACTGGGCACCACTACTGATCATCAGGAATGGAAACATAGTAACGTTGAGAGTCTTCGTCGAACTCCCACTTGAGCTCAAGTGCGTCTCCTGGAGCGGAATCATCAGGCCCTACATTTGGTGCAATAGTAATCTGTGAGCCACAGGGACTCAGCAATCTCGCACCCTCGCGATCAAGACTATTCAAGCTTATAGGTATGGCAAGGTAAAAATATGTGGAACTGCAGCAAGCGACTAGAAAGTATGGTGACTAACTTATTCGCAAAAGAGAGCGAGAAGAGGAGGCAAAGCGCGAGCGAGAAACTAGAGAGAAACCTGCGCAAACATTACTCCAACACCGTGTCCACTTCCCGGACTCCGCCGAGAAGAGGCCATCACGGTAACACACTCAGTTGATTCATTTTAATTAAGTTAAGGTTCAAGTTATCTACAACCGGACATTAACAAATTCCCATCTGCCCATAACCGCGGGCACGGCTTTCGAAAGTTCAAATCCCTGCAGGGGAGTCCCAACTTAGCTCATGACAAGCTCTCACGGTCAATGAAGGAATAGACCTCCTCCCAAGACGTTCCGATCAGACTCGGTATCTCGGTTCTTCAAGACACTTCGACAGGTTAAAACAAAACCAGCAACACCGCCCGAATGTGCCGACAAATCCCGATAGGAGCTGCACATATCTCTTTCTCAGGGAACACTCAGATAGGTCCAGCTACGAGTAAAACCAACCCTCAAGTTTCCCCGAGGTGGCCCCACAGGCTGCGCGGTTCGGACCAACACTCAGAGGGAGCACTGGCCCGGGGGGGGGGGGTTAAAATAAAGATGACCCTTGAGTCTGCAGAACCCAAGGGAAAGAAAAGGCTAGGTGGCAAATGGTAAAACCAAGGTTGGGCATTGCTGAAAAAGCTTTAATCAAGGCGAACTATCAAGGGGTTCCCATTATAACCCAACCGCATAAGGAACGCAAAATCCAGGAACATAACACCGATATGACGGAAACTAGGGCGACAAGAGTGGAACAAAACACTAGGCGAGAGGCCGAGCCTTCCACCCTTTACCAAGTATATAGATGCATTAAGATAACATAGCAATATAATGATATCCCAACAAGTAAATAAATGTTCCCACAAGGAACGGCCTTCAATCTTCACCTGCAACTAGCAACGCTATAAGAGGGGCTGAGCAAAGCGGTAACATAGCCAATCAACGGTTTGCTAGGACAAGGTGGGTTAGAGGTTTGACATGGCAATATGGTAGTCTTGAAAACAAGTGGTAGGCATCGTAGCAATGGCATAACAAAAGAGCGAGCAAACTAGCATAGCAAAGATAGTAATGATTTCGAGGGTATGATCATCTTGCCTGCACAGTTGTCAGAGTTGATCCTCAAAGCAAACTCAACGGGCTCCTCGTAAGCGAATTCGTCTCCCGGATCTACCCAAACAAGACAAACAAGAAATAAGGATACAATCAACCACGTGCAAGGATCAAGCAATATGATGCAATGATGATATGCTATGCGGGATGCAAAAAATGAAGATATGACAGGGAAAGCATGAACCTGGCCTCAACTTGGAAATCCAAGTGTGCCACTGGAAAGATGAGATGAAATTGCTTGAAAACGATATAAAGATCGCCGGAATCGGAGTTACGGTTTGGAAAAGGCAAGCGATTCAAAATTGGCTCCGGTCTGCGATTTACAGCAAGTAGCCAACTAAATGCAATGAGATGAACCTGCTACAGCACTCAAACATGACAACAAAATACATGGCAGGGATGCATACAAGATGCTTAACAAAAGTCTAGCACTGAGCTACGGCCAAATCATCCATTAACAGATTCAAACAAGCATGACAAAAATGCATATGACAAACAGATCTCAGACTTAGTGAAATTAACACTTGTCTGGAATTTCAGATCAGGTAGCCCTCTTCGGAGCAACAAAACTACATGCTACAGGATCTGAACATGGCAAAGTAAAGCATGGAATGGAGATACTCAAAGAGCTTAACAAAAGTCCCTTAGTGACCTTGAGCCAAAAGGGATCAGAAAATACAATTGCAAGCATGTGAACATGGCAAAAACATAATCAGTTTTCACACTTGGTGAAAAACTGACACATGCTGAAACATAACTCAAGTAGGCATGTTTACGAGCTCGATGCACTCACCATGGTGCAAGTCACGGCAAGACAAGCATACACCCATCAAGAAGGCACAAAATGAAAGCTAGACATGGCAAGAACAATAGCATAGCATGCACGGATCAACTACAACATCATTGGCAAAATTGCAAACAATTTGACAATCTGCCCAGATTCACGAAGTAGCAAAAGTAGAGCTCGATTGACTCAAGCTAGGGTGCTCCATAATTGCAAACAAAGACATGGATGGATAGAGTACTACAATATTAACAAAACATCCTTACTGATCATCCTCAAAAGAGGCACGGATCACTAGGAAACAACATGAACCTATGGCAACATGAGCTAAACAGATCCAGGACTTTGTGAAATTACTAAGTCCCTGAAAACAGAATTAGCAAGTGCACCACTTTGCAAGCTTGCACAAGTCACCACACACATCACAAAAATACATGGGTTGCACCTCTGGAAAGATGACAACACCCTTAACAAAACATATGTAGAGCATCAGGGCATATCATGCACACATTAATCATGGCAAAAATGACAAAAAGCTAAACGGAGTAGCAGATCTGACAATTAACTCAAGTAGCCCCCCTTCTAACCGTATTTCGGGCATCAAGATGATCTCAAATGAAAATGATGCAATGGAATGAAATGATGTACTCTCTGAAATGAACATTTTGATATGCTATATGCATGAATCGGAGCTACGGATGCAAAGTTACGCGGTCATGAACATGGCAACCTGGATCTGGAATTCTGGGACTTAGAGAAAAAGAAACAACCTATAGGGTTACTGTTCACCCCGATCCAGGATCGCATGCCTCTCGAGGTGGCTCCGGCGATGTCGGTTTGCTCCGGGGAGGAGGACGGAGAGGCGAGGCCGGCCGGAGGAGGAGGAACGGCGGAGAGGCGGCGGAGGCGGCGCGGCGCGACAGCCGGGGCGACAAGGAGCTCCGGGCGGCGATGGCGCGCGGCGGCGGCGCGGCGCCGGTGCGGTGGCGGCGGGGAGGCGGCGAGTGGCGCGGGAGGAAGGAGGAGGCGGCGGGCGGCTCGCGGGGCGGCTGGGCCTGGAGGGCCTGCCCCGGGCCCGAGCGGGCTGTGGCGGCGGCGGTGGAACGGCGGCCACGTGGCGCGCGCCTATTGGCTGGGGCACGGCGGCGGGATTCGTCCGGCGGTGGCGGACATGTCCGGTGCGCGCGAGAGGATTTTAGGGTTTCGGGGGAAGGAGGAGATTCGAATTTCGGGGGGGGGGACTTTAAATAGGCATAGAGGGAGCTAGGAGAGTCCAAATGAGGTGCGGTTTTCGGCCACACGATCGTGATCGAACGATATAGATGATGGAGAAGACTTAGGTGGGTTTTGGGCCAAATTGGAGGGGTGTTGGGCTGCAACACACACGAGGCCTTTTCGGTCCCTCGGTTAACCGTTGGAGTATCAAACAAAGCCCAAATGATACGAAACTTGACAGGCGGTCTACCGGTAGTAAACCAAGGCCGCTTGGCAAGTCTCGGTCCAATCCGGAAATGTTTAATCCCCACACACGAAAGAAAGATAGAATTGACCACCGGAGGAGAACGAAGCGCCGGAATGCAAAACGGACAACGGGGAAGATGCTCGAACGCATGAGACGAACACGTATGCAAATGCAATGCACATGATGACATGATATGAGATGCATGACAACGATAACAACACATGGAGACAAAGATCCGAACCCAAGAAAATAAAATAACTTAACGCCGGAAACCGCAAGAGTTGGAGTACAAATTGGGAAAGTTACATCCAGGGTGTTACAACACTCCACCACTATGAAAGGATCTCGTCCCGAGATCTAGGACTGAAAGAAAGCCGGGTACTCAGAACGGAGGTGATCCTCGCGTTCCCAGGTAGCTTCACGGTCGGAATGGTGTGACCACTTGACTTTGAGAAATTTGATTGACTTGTTGCGAGTCTTGCGTTCAGTCTCTTCAAGAATAGCAACTGGGTGCTCATGATAAGAGAGATCTTCTTGGAGCTCAATGTCCTCGAAGTTGACAGTGCGGTCAGGAGTCTTGAAGCACTTTCGAAGCTGAGACACATGGAACACGTCATGAACATTTGCAAAGTTTGAAGGAAGCTCGAGTTGATAGGCGAGGTCGCCTCTCTTGCTGGTAATCTTGAATGTCCCACGTATCTAGGGGCAAGATTCTCTTTGATACCGAAGCGACGAGTACCTTTCAAAGGAGAGACGCGGAGGTAAACATGATCTCCGATCTCGAAAGCCAAATCACGGTGCTTACTATCATATAGCTCTTCTGGCGGGATTGGGCTGCTTTGAGGTTATCACGAATGACTTTGCACATTTCCTCAGCCTCTGTGATTAAGTCATTACCCAAAAGCTGGCGTTCACCGGTTTTAGACCAGTTGAGAGGGGTACGACACTTCCTGCCATAGAGAATTTCAAATGGGGCTTTGCCCGAACTTGCTTGAAAACTGTTGTTGTAGGAGAATTCAGCATAAGGAAGACAATCCTCCCACTTCATGCCGAAGGAGATCACACAAGCCCTGAGCATATCTTCAAGAATCTGGTTGACACGCTCGACTTGACCGCTAGTTTGAGGATGGAAAGCTGTGCTGAAGCGGATGTTCGTGCCCATGGCCTTCTGAAAAGAATCCCAAAACTTCGAGGTAAAGATGCTGCCACGGTCTGAAGAGATCACTTGTGGAATACCGTGCAGAGAGACAATACGAGAGGTATAGAGTTCCACCAATTGAGCTGCAGTGATCGACTCTTTGATAGGCAGAAAATGAGCCACTTTGGTGAGTTTGTCGATGACAACGAATATAGCATCATTGCCACGCTTGGACTTTGGAAACCCAGTCACGAAGTCCATTTCAATGTGGTCAAACTTCCATTCTGGAATGGCAAGAGGTTGGAGGAGACCTGCTGGCCTTTGGTGTTCTGCCTTCACTCTTCTGCAGACATCACATTCATTCACGAATTGAGCAATCTCGCGCTTCATTCGAGTCCACCAATAAGCTTGCTTGAGGTCCTGATACATCTTCGTGCTCCCAGGGTGGATGGAGAGGAGATAATTGTCAGCCTCGTTCATGATCACTATACGAAGGTCACCTTTGGGTACAACAATACGATCCTCGAAGAAGAGAGTGTCCTTGTCATCAAGGCGGTAGCACTTGTACTTGGACTGACTCTTGGCAATCCCAATCTTCACCTTTTTCACCATAGCATCAAGAAGCTGGGCTTGGCGAATCTGGTCTTCCAAGGTAGGAGAGACTTGAAGGTTGGCGAGGAAACCTTGAGGAACAATTTGCAGATTAAGTTTGCGGAAAGCTTCACAAAGCTCGGGTTGATAAGGCTTGAGAATAAGACTGTTGCAGTAAGCTTTCCTGCTCAAAGCGTCAGCAATCACATTGGCCTTGCCTGGAGTATACTCAATACTCGGATTATACTCTTGAATCATTTCGACCCATCGAGTTTGCCTGAGGTTGAGATTAGGCTGAGTGAAGATGTACTTGAGACTCTTGTGATCAGTGAAAATGTCCACTTTTCTTCCCAATAGAAGATGTCTCCAAGTCAAAAGAGCATGCACAACTGCCGCCAACTCGAGATCATGAGTGGGGTAGTTCTTCTCATTAGGCTTCAACTGGCGAGAGGTGTAAGCAACAACTTTCTTCTCTTGCATCAAAACTGCGCCAAGACCTTGTAGAGAGGCATCACAAAAGACCTCGTACGACTTGGATTCATCAGGCGGAGTGAGAACTGGAGCAGTGATCAATTTCTCTTTCAAAGTGTTGAAAGTAATGTCACACTCCGGAGACCAAACGTACTTGACGTGCTTCTGGAGAAGATTTGAGAGAGGCTTCGCGATCTTAGAAAAGTTTTCAACGAATCTTCGGCAATAGCTTGCGAGACCGAGAAAACTGCGGAGTTGCTTCACGTTCTGAGGAGGTTCCCAATTCAGAATTGCAGACACCTTCTCAGGATTCACGGCAATGCCCTTGGCAGAGATGATATGCCCAAGATAAAGAACCTCATCGAGCCAAAATTCACACTTGGAGAACTTGGCGTAGAACTGATGTTCTCTGAGCTTTTCAAGAACCAAACGCAAGTGCTTGGCATGATCTTCCTTGTTCTTCGAGAAAACCAGAATGTCGTCGAGATAGACCAAAACGAAGTCATTGGTGTAGGCATTGAAGATGAAGTTCATCATGCGAGAGAACGTCGGAGGAGCATTGACGAGTCCAAAAGACATGACAGTGTATTCATATGAACCAAAGCTTGTCCTGAAAGCCGTCTTGGGAATATCTTGCTCACGGATTCGAATCTGATGATAGTCCATACGGAGATCAAGCTTGGAGAATACTTGGGCACCTTTAAGTTGTTCGAACAACTCATTGATGTTGGGAAGTGGGTATTTGTTCTGGATGGTCTTCTTGTTCAATGGACGGTAATCAACACAAAGTCGGTCCGTTCCATCCTTCTTCTTCACAAAAAGAACACCACAACCCCACGGAGAAGAACTAGGCCGGATGAGACCCATTTTCTCTTGAATATCGAGTTGCTTCTTCAGCTCCTTCAACTCTTTAGGTCCGAGCTTGTAAGGACGTTTGCACACAGGTTCCGTGCCAGGCTCAAGATCAATAACGAATTCAACTGGCCGGTGCGGAGGCATTCCTGGAAGCTCTTCTGGAAAGACGTCTTGATATTCGCAAACGACTGGAATTTGCGAGATAGCATCTAGTTCACCCTTCTCATTGAGAGATAACAGACGGATGGTATCATCACGAGCGGCAAAGACAATTACATCCTCAGACGAATGAGTCAATTGAATCTGCCTGGCTGCACAATCAAGCTGAGCCTTGTGCTTAGAAAGCCAATCCATTCCGAGAATAAGATCAATATCCGAGTTACCAAGAACCATAGGGGAAGAAAGGAACTTGTAGTCGCCCAATGTGATAGTAACATCTGGCACCTCCAGACTTGCACTCAAACGTTTGCCAGGAGAAACGATATCCATTTGTTTACCCAAATGAGAAGAAACAAACTCATGCTTGGTAAAAAATGGCTTTGACATGAAACAATGAGATGCACCAGTGTCAAAAAGAACTTTTGCAGGAATATCATTAACAGGAAGGTTACCCATGATGACATATGACGAGTCCTCTACCTGAGCTGCATTCATCAAGTTGACCTTGGCGTGCTTGGGGTTATGCTTGACCACAGCTGTACTTGCCGATCTGACAGGAGGAGGAGGAGGAAGACGCCTCTGGTTGAGACACTTGTTGGCATAGTGACCCTTCTGTTGGAACTTGTTGCACGTGACCTCTGAAAGCAGACGGTGGTACGGAGCACTCGATCTTGGAGCTTGAGACGAAGTCTTGTTCTGGAAGCCAGGGTTGGGTGGGTGGGAAGAACCACTGCCACCTTTGCTCTTTTGCTGATACGGCTGACGGAACGGAGGAGGAGGAAGCCAATACTTCTGCTGCTTGGCCACTTGAGTAGAGGAAGAAGGAGTAACATCTCTGGCTCGCTTCTTGGAAGCATCACACCTCAACTGAGCAGCCTCTTGCTTCAGTGCCATGTTGTAGAACTCATCGTATCTCAAGGGCTCAAAGAGAACAAGAGCTAGCTGAATTTCTTCTCCGAGACCACCCCTGAACTGATATATCATGCTCTTCTCATCAGGGACGTCCTGCTTGGCAAAGCGGGCGAGCTTCTGGAACAACTTGTTGTAGTCATAGACAGACAAAGAGCCTTGCTTCAGGTTGCGGAATTCCTCACGCTTGCTTTCAACCACGCTTTGAGGAATATGATGAGCTCGGAAATCTCGACGGAAATCATCCCAAGTGATAACACGTCCACCTCGGGAATCCTTGTACTGCTGGAACCATTCTGCAGCTTGATCTTTGAGTTGGAAGGAAGCGAACTTAACAAAGTCCTTAGGCCTGACGTTACTGCACTCGAAATGCTTGCACAGATCCACAAGCCAATCGTCAGCATCGGTTGCCTCAACACAATTGCTGAAAGTCTTTGGCCCGTTAGCAAGGAACTGGTTAAGTGAAGCAAAGTGATTCTGATTGCTGCCTTGGTTCCCTTGGTTGCCTTGATTGCGCTCTTGAAGAATTTGCATGATCAACTGTGTGTTTGCATTGGTTGCGGCCATCACAGCTTGCCATGCCTCCGGAGGAGGTGGAGGTGGTGGCGGATCAGGATTCGGAGTCATGCGCGTTGGAGGAGCCATCCTGAAGAGGTTGACCACCATTAGCACATTGACAAATAAATATTGAAGCTGAATCCAACAGAATGAAAATTGCAACATATAGTCTTCACATCCGAACAGAATGAACGAATGCATTCCTCTTGAAATGGTCACATATCCATAAATTGAGAAGCCACGTAGAATTAAGGTAGAGAAATAAATCAACAAGGTACGGATCCAGAACGAATAATCGGTAAGAAATCCCAATCTCAAACCAATATCCGTGGAAGAAGAACTAGAGCTACTAGAATTCCCACCTATGAAACTCCTGAACCTTTCCGGTTATGCAATCAGGTGTTGGGGATACAGGGGAAGCATAATATCTCACCCAAATCTAGCAAATCCTACATCCAGCTGTATCCATCCTTCAACACATAACCAAGAAACCTTCGGAAACCATCTACCTCAACCTTCGAAAAGCATCCGTTATACGAGTTATGGCGATACTCCCGAACTCCCGCCCCAGTACTGGGTGGCGTCGAGGTTATCTCACCAACGAACTGCATAAAAGAGATTCTCGATGTCGGCGTACTAAACTTAGGTATTCCAGAACTGCAACGATAAAATTATGATGACAACACCTCAGAGCTCAACTCCCCGGGACACTTCCACAAAACCCCTGACAGGAGGCACCAAGACAATGTTCTCATCATAAAACCATCGGAACGATTCCAAGATACCCGCGTGATCCAAATTTTTTTTTAGTGAAATTTGAGAAGAGAAGAGTCAAAACTCTACGTCAGGATGCCTTACCAGAGCGATGAGGAGACTGGGAAGTAAAAAGAATTCCTAAACTCTCCGATATATAGTTCCTAGATGACTCAAAACATTTTTCTAGACACAACTCGGCCGCTAAAAATGATCAAGCAATGGGGCTCCTAAGGTCGGGGAAGGCTCTGATTACCAACTTGTAACACCCTCGATGCGACTATATCTCCCACGTGTCGAGGCACGACTTAGAGGCATAATCGCATTGAAGGCATATGTCGCAAGTTAGGCAATCTTCACAACATCCCATGTAATAAGAATAATAAAGGGGAGTTAACATAGTTGGCTTACACTCGCCACGTCAATCAAGTACATAAATAACATTACATCATCCAAACACTCATGGCCCGACTACGGCGCCAAAATAAAAGAGAACCCAACATGCGACACGGTCCCAATCACCCCCAACTGGGCACCACTACTGATCATCGGGAAAGGAAACATAGTAACATTGATAGTCTTCGTCGAACTCCCACTTGAGCTCAACATGCGTCTCCTGGAGCGGAATCATCAGGCCTTGCATCTGGTGTAATAGTAATCTGTGAGCCACAGGGACTCAGCAATCTCGCACCCTCGCGATCAAGACTATTCAAGCTTATAGGTATGGCAAGGTAAAAATATGTGGAACTGCAGCAAGCGACTAGCAAGTATGGTGGCTAACTTATTCGCAAAAGAGAGCGAGAAGAGGAGGCAAAGCGCGAGCGAGAAACTAGAGAGCAACCTGCGCAAACATTACTCCAACACCGTGTCCACTTCCCGGACTCTGCCGAGAAGAGGCCATCACGGTAACACACTCAGTTGATTCATTTTAATTAAGTTAAGGTTCAAGTTATCTACAACCGGACATTAACAAATTCCCATCTGCCCATAACCGCGGGCACGACTTTCGATAGTTCAAATCCCTGCAGGGGAGTCCCAACTTAGCCCATGACAAGCTCTCACGATCAACGAAGGAATAGACCTCCTCCCAAGACGTTCCGATCAGACTCGGTATCTCGATTCTTCAAGACACTTCGACAGGTTAAAACAAGACCAGCAACACCGCCCGAATGTGCCGACAAATCCCGATAGGAGCTGCACCTATCTCTTTCTCAGGGAACACTCAGATAGGTCAAGCTACGAGTAAAACCAACCCTCGAGTTTCCCCGAGGTGGCCCCGCAGGCTGCGCGGTTCGGACCAACACTCAGAGGGAGCACTGGCCCGGGGGGGGGGGGTTTAAAATAAAGATGACCCTTGAGTCTGCAGAACCCAAGGGAAAGAAAAGGTTAGGTGGCAAATGGTAAAACCAAGGTTGGGCATTGCTGGAAAAGCTTTAATCAAGGCAAACTATCAAGGGGTTCCCATTATAACCCAACCGCGTAAGGAACGCAAAATCCGGGAACATAACACCGATATGACAGAAACTAGAGCGGCAAGAGTGGAACAAAACACTAGGCGAGAGGCCGAGCCTTCCACCCTTTACCAAGTATATAGATGCATTAAGATAACATAGCAATATAATGATATCCCAACAAGTAAATAAATGTTCCCACAAGGAACGGCCTTCAATCTTCACCTGCAACTAGCAACACTATAAGAGGGGCTGAGCAAAGCGGTAACATAGCCAATCAACGGTTTGCTAGGACAAGGTGGGTTAGAGGTTTGACATGGCAATATGGTAGGCTTGAAAACAAGTGGTAGGCATCGTAGCAATGGCATAGCAAAAGAGCGAGCAAACTAGCATAGCAAAGATAGTAGTGATTTCGAGGGTATGATCATCTTGCCTGCACAGTTGTCAGAGTTGACTGGATCCTCGAAAGCAAACTCAACAGGCTCCTCGTTAGCGAACTCGTCTCCCGGCTCTACCCAAACAAGACAAACAAGCAACAAGGATACAATCAACCACGTGCAAGGATCAAGCAATATGATGCAATGATGATATGCTATGCGGGATGCGATGCGGGATGCAAAAAATGAAGATATGACAGGGAAAGCATGAACCTGGCCTCAACTTGGAAATCCAAGTGTGCCACTGGAAAGATGAGATGAAATTGCTTGAAAACGATATAAAGATCACCGGAATCGGAGTTACGGTTTGGAAAAGGCAAGAGATTCAAAATTGGCTCCGGTCTGCGATTTACAGCAAGTAGCCAACTAAATGCAATGAGATGAACCTGCTACAGCACCCAAACATGACAACAAAATACATGGCAGGGATGCATACAAGATGCTTAACAAAAGTCTAGCACTGAGCTACGGCCAAATCATCCATTAACAGATTCAAACAAGCATGGCAAAAATGCATATGACAAACAGATCTCAGACTTAGTGAAATTAACACTTGTCTGGAATTTCAGATCAGGTAGCCCTCTTCGGAGCAACAAAACTACATGCTACAGGATCTGAACATGGCAAAGTAAAGCATGGTATGGAGCTACTCAAAGAGCTTAACAAAAGTCCCTTAGTGACCTTGAGCCAAAAGGGATCAGAAAATACAATTGCAAGCATGTGAACATGGCAAAAACATAATCAGTTTTCAGACTTAGTGAAAAACTGACACATGCTGAAACATAACTCAAGTAGGCATGTTTACAAGCTCGATGCACTCACTATGGTGCAAGTCATGGCAAGACAATCATACACCCATCAAGAAGGCACAAAATGCAAGTTAGACATGGCAAGAATAATAGCATAGCATGCACGGATCAACTACAACATTATCGGCAAAATTGCAAACAAGTTGACAATCTGCCCAGATTCATGAAGTAGCAAAAGTAGAGCTCGATTGACTCAAGCTAGGTTGCTCCATAATTGCAAACAAAGACATGATTGGATAGAGTACTACAATATTAACAAAACATCCTTACTGATAATCCTCAAAAGAGGCACGGATCACTAGGAAACAACATGAACATAATGCAACATGAGCTAAACAGATCCAGGACTTTGTGAAATTACTAAGTCCCTGAAAACAGAATTAGCAAGTGCACCACTTTGCAAGCTTGCACAAGTCACCACACATCACAAAAATACATGGGTTGCACCTCTGGAAAGATGACAACACCCTTAACAAAACATATGTAGAGCATCAGGGCATATCATGCACACATTAATCATGGCAAAAATGACAAAAAGCTAAACGGAGTAGCAGATCTGACAATTAACTCAAGTATCCCCCTTCTAACCGCATTTCGGGCATCAAGATGAGCTCAAATGAAAATGATGCGATGGAATGAAATGATGTACTCTCTGAGATGAACATTTTGATATGCTATATGCATGAATCGGAGCTACGGATGCAAAGTTACGCGGTCATGAACATGGCAACTTGGATCTGGAATTCTGGGACTTAGAGAAAAAAACAACCTCTAGGGTTACTGTTCACCCCGATCCAGATCTGGATCGCACGCCTCCCGAGGTGGCTCCGGCGATGTCGGTTTGCTCCGGCGAGGAGGAAGGAGAGGCGAGGCCGGCCGGAGGAGGAGGAACGGCGGAGAGGCGGCGGTCGCGGAGAGGCAGCCGAGGCGGCGCGGCGCGGCAGCCGGGGCGACGAGGAGCTCCGGGCGGCGGCGGCGCGCGGCGCCGGAGCGGTGGCGGCGGGGAGGCGGCGAGCGGCGCGGGAGGAAGGAGGAGGCGGCGGGCGGCTCACGGGGCGGCTGGGCCTGGAGGGCCTGCCCCAGGCCCGAGCGGGCTATGGCGGCGGCGGTGGAACGGCGGCCACGTGGCGCGCGCCTATTGGCTGGGGCACGACGGCGGGATTCGTCCGGCGGTGGCGGACTTGTCCGGTGCGCGCGAGAGGATTTTAGGGTTTCGGGGGAAGGAGGAGATCTGAATTTCGGGGGGGGGACTTTAAATAGGCATAGAGGGAGCTAGGAGAGTCCAAATGAGGTGCGGTTTTCGGCCACGCGATCATGATCGAACGATCTAGATGATGGAGAAGACTTAGGTGGGTTTTGGGCCAAATTGGAGGGGTGTTGGGCTGCAACACACACGAGGCCTTTTCGGTCCCTCGGTTAACCGTTGGAGTATCAAACGAAGCCCAAATGATATGAAACTTGACAGGCGGTCTACCGGTAGTAAAGCAAGGCCGCTTGGCAAGTCTCGGTCCAATCCGGAAATGTTTAATCCCCACACACGAAATAAAGATAGAATTGACCACCGGAGGAGAACGAAGCGCCGGAATGCAAAACGGACAACGGGGAAGATGCTCGAACGCATGAGACGAGCACGTATGCAAATGCAATGCACATGATGACATGATATGAGATGCATGACAACGATAACAACACACGGAGACAAAGACCCGAACCCGAGAAAATAAAATAACTTAACACCGGAAACGGCAAGAGTTGGAGTACAAATTGGGAAAGTTACATCCGGGGTGTTACAGATTACCCCCTCCAGCAGGGTGCCGGAACGGGTCTAGATTAGCTTTCGGTGGCTACGGAGGCTTCTGGCGGCGGAACTCCCGATCTATTGTGCTCACGGACATTTTTAGGGTATATGGAGATATATAGGCGGAAGAAGTACATCAGGGGGGCCACGAGGGGCTCACGAGGGTGGAGGGCGCGCCCAGGGGGGTGGGCGCGCCCCCTGCCTCGTGACCTCCTCGCAGATGCCCAGACGTGCACTCCAAGTCTTCTGGGCTTATTTCCTTCCAAAAATGAGTTCCATGAAGTTTCAGGTCAATTGGACTCCGTTTGATTTTCCTGTTCTTCGAAACCCTAAAACAGGGTAAAAAAAGAAACTGGCACTGGGCTCTGGGTTAATAGGTTAGTCCCAAAAATGATATAAGAGTGTATAATAAAGCCCATAAACATTCAAAACAGTAGATAATATAGCATGGAGCAATCAAAAATTATAGATACATTGGAGATGTATCAGCATCCCCAAGCTTAATTCCTGCTCATCCTTGAGTAGGTAAATGATAAAAACAGAATTTTTGATGCAGAGTGCTACTTGGCATAATTTTAATGTAATTCTTCTTAATTGTGGAATGAATATTCAGATCCATAAGATTCAAGATAAAAGTTCATATTGACATAAAAATAATAATACTCCAAGCATACAAACTAAGCAATCATGTCTTCTCAAAATAACATAGCCAAAGAAAGCTATCCCTACAAAATCATATAGTCTGTCTATGCTCCATCTTCACCACAGAAAAATATTTAAATCATGCACAACCCTGATGACAAGCCAAGCAATTGTTCCATACTTTTGATGTTCTCAAACGTTTTCAATCTTCACGCAATACATGAGCGTGAGCCATGGACATAACACTATAGGTGGAATAGAATGGTGGTTGTGGAGAAGACAAAAAGGAGAATATAGTCTCACATCAACTAGGCGTATCAACGGGCTATGGAGATGCCCATCAATAGATATCAATGTGAGTGAGTAGGGATTGCCATGTAATGGATGCACTAGAGCTATAAGTGTATGAAAGCTCAACAAAAGAACTAAGTGGGTGTGCATCCAACTTGCATGCTCACGAAGACCTAGGGCAATTTTGAGGAAGCCCATCATTGGAATATACAAGCCAAGTGTTGGAAATATGCCCTAGGGGCAATAATAAATTGGTTATTATTATATTTCCTTGTTCATGATAATCGTTTATTATCCATGCTAGAATTGTATTGATAGGAAACTCAGATACATGTGTGGATACATAGACAACACCATGTCCCTAGTAAGCCTCTAGTTGACTAGCTCATTGATCAATAGATGGTTACGGTTTCCTAACCATGGACATTGGATGTCGTTGATAACGGGATCACATCATTAGGAGAATGATGTGATGCACAAGACCCAATCCTAAGCCTAGCACAAGATCGTGTAGTTCGTATGCTAAAGCTTTTCTAATGTCAAGTATCATTTCCTTAGACCATGAGATTGTGCAACTCCCGGATACCGTAGGAGTGCTTTGGGTGTGCCAAACGTCACAATGTAACTGGGTGGCTATAAAGGTGCACTACGGGTATCTCCGAAAGTGTCTGTTGGGTTGGCACGAATCGAGACTGGGATTTGTCACTCCGCGTAACGGAGAGGTATCTCTGGGCCCACTCGGTAGGACATCATCATAATGTGCACAATGTGACCAAGGAGTTGATCACGGGATGATGTGTTACGGAACGAGTAAAGAGACTTGCCAGTAACGAGATTGAACAAGGTATCGGGATACCGACGATCGAATCTCGGGCAAGTATCGTACCGATAGACAAAGGGAATTGTATACGGGATTGATTGAATCCTTGACATCGTGGTTCATCCGATGAGATCATCGTGGAGCATGTGGGAACCAACATGGGTATCCAGATCCCGTTGTTGGTTATTGGCCAGAGAGTTGTCTCGGCCATGTCTGCATGACTCCCGAACCCGTAGGGTCTACACACTTAAGGTTCGATGACGCTAGGGTTATAGGGAAAGTATGTACGTGGTTACTGAATGTTGTTCGGAGTCCCGAATGAGATCCCGGAAGTCACGAGGAGTTCCGGAATGGTTCGGAGGTAAAGATTTATATATGGGAAGTCCCGTTTTGGTCACCGGAAAAGTTTCGGGTGCTATCGGTAACGTACCGGGACCACCGGGAGGGTCCCGGGGGTCCACCAGGTGGGGTCACCAGCCCCGGGGGCCTACATGGGCCAATAGTGGGAAGGGACCAGCCCCTAGGTGGGCTGGGGTGCCTCCCACCAAGGCCCAAGGTGCCTCCAAGAGGGGAAGGGGGCAAACCCTAGGGCAGATGGGCCCTAAGGCCCACCCCAGGTGCGCCTCCCCCTCAACCCCTTGTGGCCGCCACCCTAGATGGGATCTAGGGCTGCCGCACCCCTTGGGGTGGGAACCCTAGAGGGGGCGCAGCCCCCTCCCCTCCCCCTATATATACTTGAGGTATGGGGCTGCCCAACACACGATTTGTTCTCTCTCTTGGCGCAGCCCTACCTCTCTCCCTCCTCGTCTCTCGTAGTGCTTGGCGAAGCCCTGCTGGAGTTCCGCACTCCTCCACCACCACCACGCCATCGTGCTGCTGCTGGACGGAGTCTTCCCCAACCTCTCCTTCTCCCCTTGCTGGATCAAGGCGTGGGAGACGTCACCGGGCTGCACATGTGTTGAACACGGAGGCGCCATTGTTCGGCGCTTAGATCGGAATCAACCGCGATCTGAATCGCTGCGAGTACGACTCCTTCATTCGTGTTCTTGCAACGCTTCCGCTTAGCGATCTACTTGGGTATGTAGATGCACTCCCCTTCCCCTCGTTGCTAGATTACTCCATAGATTGATCTTGGTGATGCGTAGAAAATTTTAAATTTTTGCTACGAACCCCAACAGTGGCATCATGAGCTAGGTCTATGCGTAGTTTCTATGCACGAGTAGAACACAAGTTGTTTTGGGCGTCGATTTTGTCAATTTACTTGCCGTTACTAGTCTTATCTTGATTCGGTGGCATCGTGGGATGAAGCGGCCCGGACCGACCTTACACGTACTCTTACGTGAGACTGGTTCCACCGACTGACATGCACTAGTTGCATAAGGTGGCTAGCGGGTGTCTGTCTCTCGCACTTTAGTCGGATCGGATTCGATGAAAAGGGTACTTATGAAGGGTAAATAGAAATTGGCATATCACGTTGTGGTTTTGGCGTAGGTAAGAAACGTTCTTGCTAGAAACCTATAGCAGCCACGTAAAAACTTGCAACAACAATTAGAGGACGTCTAACTTGTTTTTGCAGCATGTGCCGTGTGATGTGATATGGCCAAAAGGATGTGATGAATGATATATGTGATGTATGAGATTGGTCATGTTCTTGTAATAGGAATCACGACTTGCATGTCGATGAGTATGACAACCGGCAGGAGCCATAGGAGTTGTCTTAATTTATTTATGACCTGCGTGTCAACTTAAACGTCATGTAATTACTTTACTTTATTGCTAAAGCGTTAGCCATAGTAGTAGAAGTAATAGATGATGAGACAACTTCGAGAAGACACGATGATGGAGATCATGGTGTCATGCCGGTGACAACGATGATCATGGAGCCCCGAAGATGGAGATCAAAAGGAGCAAATGATATTGGCCATATCATGTCACTATTTGATTGCATGTGATGTTTATCATGTTTTACATCTTATTTGCTTAGAACGACGGTAGATTAAATAAGATGATCCCTCGTAATAATTTCAAGAAAGTGTTCCCCCTAAATGTGCACCGTTGCGAAGGTTCGTTGTTTCGAAGCACCACGTGATGATCAGGTGTGATAGATTCTAATGTTCGAATACAACGGGTGTAAGCCAGATTTACACACGCAATACACTTAGGTTGACTTGACGAGCCTAGTATGTACAGACATGGCCTCAGAACACGGAAGACCGAAAGGTCGAGCATGAGTCGTATAGAAGATACGATCAACATGAAGATGTTCACCGATGTTGACTAGTCCGTCTCACGTGATGATCGGACACGGCCTAGTTGACTCGGATCATGTTTCACTTATATGACTAGAGGGATGTCTATCTGAGTGGGAGTTCATTAAATAATTTAATTAGATGAACTCAATTATCATGAACATAGTCTAAATTGTCTTTGCAAATATGTTGTAGATAAATAGCTCACATTGTAGCTCCCTGTTTCAATACGTTCCTAGAGAAAGACTAAGTTGAAAGATATTGTAAGCAAGGATGCGGACTGGGTCCGTAGTCCGAGGAGTGTCCTCACTGCTACACAGAAGGCTTACGTCTTTGATGCACCGCTCGATGTGCAAACCCCTACAACGTCGTCTGTGGATGTTGTGAACACCTGACAGACACATCCCGATGACTACTTAATAGTTTAGTGCACCATACTTTACGGCTTAGAATCGGGATTCCAATGACGTTTTGAACGCCATAAGACATATGAGATGTTCACAGAGCTGAAATTGGGATTTCAGGCTCATGCCCGTGTTGAAAGGTATGAGACATCTGACAAGTTCTTTTGCCAACAAGATGGAGGAGAATAGCTCGACTAGTGAGCATGTGCTCAGAATATCTGGGTGCTACAATCACTTAAATCAAGTGGGAGTTAAACTTCCAGATAAGATAGTGATTGATAGAGTTCTCTAGTCACTATCACTAAGCTACTAGATCTTCGTGATGAACTATGACATGCAAGGGATGGAGTTGATCCCGGAGTTGTTCGCGGTGCTTAAGACCGCAAAAGGTAGAAATCAAGAAGGAGCATCAAGTGTTGATGGTTTAACAAGACCACTAGTTTCAAGAAGGGCAAGGGCTAGAAGGGAAACTTCATGGATGGCAAACCAGTTGCCGCTCCAGTGAAGGAACCCAAGGTTGAACCCAAACCCGAGACTAAGTGCTTCTATTGTAAGGGGAACGGTCACTGGTAGTGGAATTACCCCAAATGCATGGTAGATAAGAAGGATGGAAACTTCAACAAAGTATATACGTGTTATTAATGTGTACCTCACTAGTACTCCTGGTAGCACCTGGGTATTGGATACCGGTTCAGTTGCTATTATTGGTGACTTGAAGCAAAAGCTACGGACTAAACGGAGACTGGCTAAGGGCGAGGTGACGATGTGTGTTGGAAGTGTTTCCAAAGTTGATAAGATCACCATCGCACGCTCCATCTGCCTTCGGGATTAGTATTGAACCTAGATAAATGTTATCAGGTGTCTACGTTGAGCATGAATATGATTAGATCATGTTCATTGCAATACGATTATTCATTTAAGTTAGAGAATAATGGTTATTCTGTTTACATGAATAATACCTTTATGGTCATGCACTCAATGGTTTATTGAATCTCGATCATAATAATACACACGATAATAATATTAACGCCAAAAGATGAAGAGTTAATAATGATAGTACCACTTTCTTGTGGCACTGCCGCTTAGGTCATTTTGGCATAAAATGCATGAAGAAACTCCATGCTGATGGATGTTTAGAGTCACTTGATTTTGAATCGCTTGACACATGCGAGCCATGCCTCATGGGCAGGATGACTAAGACCCCGTTTTCAGGTACAATGAAACGGGCAAGTGACTTGTTGGAAATCATACATGCTGATGCGTGTGATCCAATGAGAATTGAAGCGTGCAGTGGATATCACTATTTTCTCATTTTCACTGACGATTTGAGTAGATATAGGTATATTTACTTAATGAAGCACAAGTCTGAAACATTTGAAAAGTTCAAGCGGTTTCAGAAGTAAAGTTAAGAACCATCATGTAAGTGCATCTAGTGCCACCCCTAGTTGGTTTTGGAGTATTGACGACAAACCTAGTTGAGGGACTAATGTGTTTGTGAGAATTGCAGGAAAACACAGGTAGAAGTCCCTCATTGATTCGGTTTTACTACCAGAGATGACCCCTAAAAATGTACGAAGACATTGAAGACAATGGTGGTTTATGAAGATATTCATATTGAAGACAATGACAGGAGAAGACTCCCTATGAAGCTTTTGGAACTCGAAGACCTAGATCCTTCGTAGTTTTATCTCATTCATGTTGTGTCATAGGAACCACCGTACTGTTAAGTGGGGTCGAAGAGAACCAGTCAGAATGACTGAAGTGATGCCTAATTCAAATCCTATGTCTTCGAGCGAAGACTATGAGAGAAAATCTTTCCAGAGTCAGACAAGTCAGCTTTACTTGCAGCCCAAGTAAAGTTGTCGTGTGAGTTCAAAATTCGACCGTTGGTACACGTGTCAGTTCCTTAGTGACCCAGGGTCATTTCGGACAGATCAGGTCGGGTTGCCAAGTGGCTATAAATAGTCCACCCCCCACAACCATAAACGGTTGGCTGCTCAGATTTCAGTGCACGGCTTTTGTCGTTTAAGAGCAACCCACCTCGAAGCCTTTGAAAGAAAAATTCCCAGTGAGGAGAAAAGCCCTAACCACCCAGAGCCAGAGCAAATTGGGCATCACTTAAGTCTTCGTGTCTGTGTGATCTGACGACTTATTACACTTGAGGACTGTGCATTCTCCAGACGGTTAGGCGTCGCGTTCTGAGCATCCAAGAGAAATTGTGGATTGTCAGTGAACGAAGTCTGTGAAGGTTTGGGAGTCTACCTTGAAGACTTACCTGAGTGATTTGGCGAGGTCTGTGTGACCTTAGCTCAAGGAGAAAACGGTGAGGACTGGGTGTCTTGGACTAAGTGTCCTTGACTGGGTGTCCGGGAACTGTGTGTCCTTTGGTTTAAATACCTAGCCGCTCCAACCAGACGTACAGTTGTCACAGCAACTGGAACTGGTCAAACAAATCATTGTCTTCAACGCATCGCTGGTTTCATCTTCACTTCCTCTCACTTACAGTTATTCATTGTGAAGCCATTGCATGCTTGCTTTATCTTTTGTCTTCACAACATGAATGTATGATCTGTTTGGCTTCATAACTTCTTCCTACCTGATCCTTATTACACTGAAGCTGTTTGTCATTGCGCTTTCACTCTATTGAATACATGACCATGGCTGGCCTAGTGTAATCTAACTTCCGCTGCATAGTAATAGGCATAATCTTCACTGTTTGTCTTCATAACTCTCATGTTTTGAAGACTTTCATAAAAATCGCCTATTCACCCCCCTCTAGCCGATATAACGCACTTTCAATTGGTATCAGAGCTAGGTGCTCCCTTGTTCTGTGTGATTCGGTTTAACCACCATGAGTTTTAGCTATGTCCACTGAAGGGATAATCAAAGTCTCCGCTGCATGCCCCGTCTTTGATGGAACAAAATATCCCTACTGGAAGAATAAGATGCGCATGCATCTTGAAGCCATTGACGTCGACCTATGGTATGTCGTCAAGAACGGCGTTCCCAAGGCTGGAGAAGGTGTCACTGCTGCTGATGTCAAGAAGTTCACTCAACTAGACTCTACTGCCAAAAATATCATCTGTGGTCATCTAACAAAAGGACAGTATGGCCGTGTGAGTTCCTTGAAGACATCCAAGCTGGTCTGGGACTGGCTCTCCAAGGTCAATGAAGGCGTCTCAACCCAGAGAGATCAAAGAATCAGTGTTCTTCTCAACCTCTTCAATCGCTTGAAGTGAAATGACAATGAGAATGTCCAGCACACATTTGACTGGCTCACTGACATCACAAATGAGCTTCAAGCCCTCGGCGCCACTGAGATCACCAAACATGAAATCGTCAAGACGCTGCTGAGATCACTTGATAGTTCGTTTGACATCCTGGCCCTGATGATTCAAGAACGTCCTGATTACAAGACACTTGATCCGTCTGACATACTTGAAAGGCTCAATACACATGAGTTTCAGCTTTCTGAGAAAAGGGATATCTACGGTCCAAACTATGGGCGAACTCGTGCCTTGAAGGCAAAAGCTGTTTCCTCATCTGAAGAAGAATCTGACTGCAGTTCTGATGATCCTGAAGACATTGGAAGAGAACTTGCAATGCTAGTGAAGAAGTTCCAAAAATTCACCAAGAAGAAAGACTTCAGAAAATCTTCGCGATCTAGCTCAAGAAATGATGAAGCTTCTGCTCATGACTACAAGAAGAAAACATGTCACAAGTGCAAGAAAACTGGACACTTCATCTCTGAGTGTCCATAGTGGGACAATGAGAACAGAAGGAAGAAGAAGAGCAAGGAATATGATCCTGACAACAACAAGAAGAAGAAATACTCAAAGCCTTCTTCCAAGTCTTCCTCAAAGTCTTCATCACACAAGAAGAGCTCATCCAGCAAGGCACGTGCGTTTGTTGGCAAGGAAATGGATTCAGAGGAGGAGTCCGCATCTGAGGAGGCAGAGGTGGAGTCTGAGGAGGAGTCTGATTCTGGCATTGCGAGTCTGGCTACAGCATACGTCGCCAAGTCCATCTTCAATACTGAAGACAATGACTGCATCACCGACACCGACGCAAATGACAAGAACGACTCCACTCCTACCTACTGCTTCATGGCACGCGGTGCCAAGGTAAACACACGCACAACTCGCTATGAAACATCTAGTGACGATGACTCTGAATGTGATTCAAAACCTAGCTACAAAACACTTGCTAAAATTGCAACTGAACAACAGAAAGCTATGGAACATATTCAAAAATTGTTAGACAGAAGCGATGATCTGTTGGGTGCTGAAATGACTCGATCTGAATCCTTAATTGAAGACATAAAAAACCTTCACGTTAAGTATCAGGAACTTGAAGATCGTCATGATACTCTCTCAACAACTCATGAAAAGCTTTCCTATGATTATCTTCAAAGGAAGCAAGAACTTGAGAAATTGAGGGCGGCTCATGAAGATCTTCAAAAGGAAAACGAGTCACTTCGCGCTGAACAGATCAGTCCCGCTCAGGAAGGATTTGAACCACCATGTCTTAAATGCATTGAGCGTGATAATGCTGCTTCTGTTGCTGAATGTTCCACTGCTACTACTGTTTCAATATCTTCAACTGTTGATGTGGTAACTAACCCCTCTACTGAGGATACCACTTCTATTGCTGATGAGAATGCTAGGTTGAAGACATTGCTTGAAACAGGGATGTACAAAAGTCTAAAAGGGCATCAGACATTATGTGATGTCCTTAAGAAGCAGATTCTGAGCCGAAACCCTAGGAAAGAGGGTGTTCGGTTCATGAGGAAAATTAAAATGCAGATGGGTTCTTACTGGAAACCCTGAGCAGTACCCAAAACTACATGGGTTGCTGTCAAGGAACTTTCAGCAGATCCATCCAATTTATCTGGCTTCAACTTGTGCTAACCAATATCATTTGATGATCCTTTTGATGCCAAACTATAATTGTTTAAAGAATCAGAATGGGGAATTGTTCCAGGTACATTGGTAACTAACTGCAGGAATTGGACCGCCTATGAAAGAAGATCTGGGTTCCGAAAACATGTCTTGGAAAATCTTCCTGTGAATGTCTTCATGACACCTCACTTGAAGAAAGACAAACCTCAACCAAAGGCTTCATATGGTCCAAAATGCTTCATAAAACAGGGAACTCCACCTGAGTCGCACTAACCGCAAATTTTTGCCAGGGGAACCAATACTCAGGCATATGGAATATGAGAGTGGTTCCATCGAACCGTCATGTTCATATGACCAAAAATTATTCTGCTTATTCCTATGAGTATTATTGTCCACCTGCTAGACTGTTTGCTAAGGTTTCAAAGCCAAAATTCTCAGATGCTGCACTTAGACTTATAGCTTCTAAGCCACCCTTGAAGATGTGGGTGGTTAAGAAAGCTTAGCTTTTTTTTTGCAGGGAAAGGTCTCCAGCACAAAAACAAAATCGTCTGATGCTATTGCTGGGGACCATAAAAATCTTGTGGGGCGCAAGATAAACTGCCCAAATGGCATCATTATGTACTTCGTTCCTGAATCGCATGCTACTCTCCCCATTAGTCCTAATCTGGATCTAAGTTTTCATAACCCACTGGTTCGTCAAATGTTTATGCTTCACAACACTCTTCGTGAAGCCTATCCCCCTAACTGCACTGTAGGGTACGACACCAGCGACTTCAAAGTCTTCAGAATGGATTATTGACAGTGGGTGTACAAATCACATGACTGGCAGAAGAAGCCTTCTTATGGACTCAACTTTACGTCCATCCGACAAGAGCCACATTACATTCGCTGACACTGGTAAAAGTAAGGTATTGGGTCTAGGTAGAGTTGCAATCTCAAAGGATCAACACATGGATAAAGTCATGCTTGTTGAATCCCTTGGCTTCAACTTAATGTCTGTCTCAATGCTTTGCGATTTGAATATGATTGTAATGTTTGGCAAATATCGCTGCCTGGTGCTAATGGAATCTGACAAATCTCTAGTGTTTGAAGGGTATAGGAAAGGTGATTTGTATGTGGTAGATTTCTCAGCAGGACCACAACTTGCAGTATGTCTTCTTGCAAAAGCTTCAGAATGCTGGCTTTGGCATCGAAGGCTTGGGCATGCTGGCATGAGGAACCTCCACACCCTTGCGAAGAAAAAGCACGTCATAGGCATCGAAGGCGTCAAGTTCAAGAAAGATCACTTATGCGGTGCCTGTGAAGCAGGGAAGATGACAAGGGCAAAACATCCTTCGAAGACAATCATGACCACTACTCAACCCTTCGAACTTGCTTCACATGGATCTTTTCGGTCCCACTCACTACTCAACTTCTCAACTTCAATCAAGCTTATGGGAACTGGAGAAATTGTACCTTCTGAAGCTCAACCTGAAGAAGAACTTATCATCTCAGCACCTGATCCACATGAAGACAATGCTCAGCCTGAAGATATACCTTCAAATGACCACATAGATCAGCAAGAGCAAAGTCTTCGCCCCACACACCCTCGTGTTGCAAATGAAGTACAAATTGACAAAATACTGGACAACATCAATGCACCTGGTCCACTCACTCGTTCAAAGGCAACTCAGCTAACAAACTTCTATGAGCATTTCGCATTCGTCTCAATATCAGAACCCAAGAAAGTTGAAGAAGCCTTCATGGAACCTAAATGGATTCAAGCTATACAAGACGAACTTCAACAGTTTGAGCTGAATAATGTATGGGAACTGGTCAAGCGTCCCGATACTCAGAAGCACAACATAATAGGCACCAAATGGATATACTGCAACAAGCAAGATGAGCATGGTCAAGTTGTCAGAAACAAAGCTCGTCTCGTTGCTCAAGGATATACTCAAGTGGAAGGCATTGACTTCGATGAAACATTTGCTCCTGTGGCTAGACTTGAAGCCATACGCATACTGCTGGCCTATGCAAATCATCACAACATACTTCTTTATCAAATGGATGTGAAGAGCGCCTTCCTCAATGGCAAGATTGAAGAAGAAGTGTATGTTGCACAACCTCCTGGCTTTGAAGATCCAAAACATCCTGACATGGTATACAAGCTCAACAAGGCACTGTATGGCCTCAAACAAGCCCCTCGGGCCTGGTATGACACACTCAAATACTTCCTGAAGAGCAAAGGCTTCATACCTGGTTCTCTCGACCCCACTCTCTTCACGAAGACATATGATGGTGAACTGTTTGTGTGCCAAATATGTGTGGATGACATTATCTTCGGCTGCACCAATCAGAAGTATAGTGAAGAGTTTGGATACATGATGCAAGAGCAATATCAGATGTCCATGATGGGGGAGCTGAAGTTCTTTCTCGGTCTTCAAATACGGCAACAACGCAACGGCATCTTCATATCTCAAGAGAAATATCTTAAAGAGTGCCTGAAGAAGTTCGGTATGCAAGACTGCAAAGGCTTCACAACACCAATGCCAGCCAAGCATCATCTGGGTCCCGACGACAATGGTAAAGAGTTCGATCAAAAGGTATACCGCTCCATGATTGGGTCTTTGCTTTATTTATGTGCATCTAGGCCAGATATCATGCTTAGTGTTTCCATGTGTGCTCGATTTCAAGCGACACCAAAGGATTCGCATCACTTAGCTGTGAAGCGAATTCTTCGATATTTGGCTCACACCCCAACTCTAGGATTATGGTATCCAAAGGGCTCAGAGTTTGATTTAGTTGGATTTTCGGATGCTGATTATGCTGGTGACAAAGTTGATCGCAAGTCTACATCAGGCACATGTCACTTTCTGGGACGATCACTTGTATGTTGGTCTTCAAAGAAGCAGAACTGTGTATCACTCTCCACTGCTGAATCTGAATACATTGCTGCTGGATCTTGCTGCGCTCAGCTTCTGTGGATGAAGCAAACACTCAAGGATTATGGCATTCATCTGAAGCAAGTGCCACTTTACTGCGACAACGAAAGCGCCATCAAGATTGCCAACAACCCAGTTCAGCACTCGAAGACAAAGCACATTGAAATTCGTCATCACTTTCTCAGAGATCATGTTGTGAAGGAAGACATTGATATCATACACGTCAACACTGAAGAGCAATTGGCAGATATCTTCACAAAGCCCTTGGATGAGAAGAGATTTTGCAAGTTACGGTGTGAGCTAAATATCTTGGAATCCTCAAATGTCCTGTGATCAGGCACACATCCTAACACTTAAGCATATTGATGACTTAGATGTGCAACACACGAAGTAGCGTATATCTTCAAACAATGAAGACATACATTCTAAGTGTGAATACATTAATGTAGAATTTAACTTCGGAGCGCCACGATAATTGTGCGCTGTGTCTGGGTCTAATACTTCCTATACGGTGGGTAACGCCACCACCAAACGTTCCATTTTGAAGCGTTTCTCTCATGGCGTTACCTCTCAATGTCTTCACAATTGGTTTGGTTTAATTCTCAATATGTCTTCATGATTATCTTCACTGCGTTGATTATATGGATATATATGTACTGATGTTCTGTCCTCTACAACATTCACTTATAGCTATGTCTTCTTGGTTGAATCTTTTGAACTAAGTGAATGTGATCGGACCCTAACCTCTCTATGCTTTCTATCTCAAACTCTATCTCTCCAAGTCATATGCATTCTGTTGAAACTGTCGAATGTCTTCACTGTGTCCTTGTCAGCCGAAGACATTAAGACAACCATAAAAGTCCGTTTTTAATGCTCATTCCTCCACATAAGATCTGGAGAAGCAGGAATGACCGTCCGACAATTTAGGCGTGCGTGGGACATGAAACAAATCCCAATAGCGCTGTGCCTCAAATGCGAACCGCCAGGGGCACCTGCGTAATAGCGCTGTGCCGCCTCTATCCCTATAAATACATGATTCACTGCGGTCATTATCTCCTTCTTCCACCCTCGCACGAACCCTAGCGCCACCGCTAGCACTCGACGACGCCGGCGACGACGCGCTTCACTACCGCAACCTCTCCGACGCCGTTTTCACGCCGACCACGGACATCGCTCTCTCCACCGTCGCCGTAGGTGTCTTCCGTCGCCAAGTTAGGGCATGGAGGATCGAACTGCTCGTCTCAACTCTCACTTCGTCTAGCAGTTCCAAGTGTGGTAAATAAAACCTCTTTTTACAGCTTCTTTTGATCCTACAGTTCAGTCACTTTCTGCCATAAGAAGTTTCTCTTCACACCAGTTAAATCTCTCGCTGCATCTCATAACATGCCTAGTATATTCACTTGTACTTCATAAAGTAGTTAGATTCCTCACTTGTACTGATCTATGGGTTCATACAAATCTGGAACCAACTTCTTATCTATAAGTGAATGTCTTCGCATAATGAGGTCAATGTCTTCTAAACCGATTTATCTTCAAAATCTTCTGAGAATGCATATGACCTCTTCCCCTTCCCTCGCACCTCAATGCTGTCACAGGTACATGTCCGTGGGAGAATCCTTTGGTTCTCATAGTCTGCATTCATTTGCAGAGTACTTGCAGCATCACATCAACTCGCCTGAAGCCAGTTCTTGCAAAAGGAAGCCTTTGAAACCTTTGAACATCTTGAAGCCTTCCAAGTTATTCATGGCTTCAGAAACAGCAGCAAGGAAGGGAGGCAGACAGCGACGTGGTGAAACGTCCAAAGATCTGCCTGATGAATTGGCAGAGATGTACAAAACTGATCCTGAAGAAAGCTATGGTCAGCGCAAGACACGAATCCAATGGATTCGAAGATATTGGGCAGAGCAATGGTTCCACTACCGCTTCGTCACTCAGGAATATGCGGAGAAGTGCGCCATCAAGAGACCGTGGGGAGATGTATTATACAAAAATCTCGTACCCAAGTCCAGAGACGAAGCCATTGCTCAAGGCTTCTATCCATGCATGGTGAGAGGACCACAGCCAGCTGAGGCACATCCGTCATCACTTCTCTGGTGTCGCGATGATAATCTCTTCAAGCGCAACTTTTAGTTTGCACAACAGTCAGCAAAGATAAACAAGAAGAAATTTGGACTTGACTTCAATCCTGGTCCCTCCTCACCAAGGGCAGATGGCACACGCAACGCCGATCCCAATATCATCGGGCCGTATGCCAATCTTGAAGGCCTCATCACTCGCATCCTAGTCCAAGGGACTGCTGTGAATGACCCTCCTGCAGATACTGAGTCAGATGACGCCCCTGCTGCTCCGAAGCCAAAGCAGAAGAAGCCAAAAGCACCAAAAGCTTCAAAGCCAGCCGCTTCTCCCAAGATCGCAAGAGTGAAGCCTTTAGCAACTGCACCTCCTGAAGCCAGTGTGCAGTCAGAGGGCTTATCACGAGTGTCCAAGCCCCAAGAAGCCAAGAAGCCTCAGCCACACACAGGCAAAGAGCTCACAGCTGCTGACATTCTGCGCTGCGAAGCCATTGATCTCTCAAGCGATGAAGATCTTGGAGATGATGCTCTTGAGCAGCTCATCAAGAGCAAGGAGGAAGCCGAAATCTTCAACAATATGCCTCTGTTTGATGTCGCCATCATTCACAACTTCATCGATGAATGGTTTGACACACCAGACATAAGCTTCAATGATCTGCAGCTACCCATAGGCCTCAGCGTTGCCTTTCAAGGTGCAATTGCTTCAGAACTTGCAATAGCCCAGCAAATTGTAGAACTGAAGCAGAAAATTGATCATGAAAAAGGCTCAGTTCAAGAAGCACGTGGCCAAGCTCAGTGTGCAAGAAGTGAAAAACTTCAAGATCATGTTGCACGAGCTGAAAGAGAACTTCCTGAAAACGCGTGCCGAAGCTCAAGGCTCGCGAGAACGCATGAAGACTTTAGCTGAACGCTGCGTGCAAGCCTACAATGAGGCAGAAAAGCGCAAGGCACTTGGGCGTCCCGGCATTGACCCCAGGATGGCCGCGAAGAAGAAAAAGAAGGCGGCTGTGCCCGAACCTGAAGCGCCAAGGTCAGAACCTGATGCTCCGATTGTCTTCCCAGCTGCAACGACTGGCTCGAAGCCAAAGAGTCGATCAACCGCCTCACAGCACAAGAAGACACGGACTGCAGAGGCTAAAGCTAAGAAGAGAAAACATTCTGAAGCCTCTCCTTCTGAACCCATCATCAAGAAGCGCAAGACCAAGAAATCTCGGGCTGCTCCCACAGAGCCCCTGATAGTTGAACCACTCTGCGTCCGCTATCCTGACGCAGACCGTCAGTTGACAGTGCATGAGCCTGCTTACATAGAGGCTCCGCACGCTAAAGACATTCCAGCAGCCAACCCCAATGCTGCTGAAGACATTGGTCTCCAAGACAATGTGCAAGGTGATGCAGCCCTTCCTCAGCTTGAGACAAGCGAACAGATAAGTATTGGTCGTCCATTGACGCCAATCACACAAAATGCATCGTGGGCAGATCGCCCACAGGAGGAAGATGAGCCCCAACCCACTGCAACTCCACCAGCGCCTACATTCCATAGGCTTCGCAAAGGGCCAAGGGCTCAGGCTGCTGAAGACATTCCGGCTGCATCAGCCGAAGAGCAAGCAGAAATACCACAAGCTCCAACTCCCCCGCACCAACAAGAAGCAGTTCTCACGGAGAACGTGCCTGAAGCTGAAAATGTTGATGCTGCCACAAACAACGCCGAAGCAAATGTGGAGCCCTCCCCAACAACAGCTTCAGAAGACACCGAAGCTACTGCTCCTGAACATTCTGTGCCTGAGTCTGCTGCCGGACCACAATTCAACTATCATATTGCGCACAGGCCCCAGGTCCAGAAGCCGATCCCACGACTACCAAGGTTCCCAGGTCCTGCATCAGCTCCTGGTTCCTTCAACATCAACGGCTTCAGGGCAGATAACACGTTTTTCGACCGCTCCAAGAACCCTTATTCAAGGGAACGGATTGTATCAGATAGGTTCTGGAGCCATCAACAGCGCAGCTATTATTCATGCATCCTCTACAACCAAAGCCGCATCTTTCCTCACAAGCGCCTTGAGGTTGAAGCTGTTGCAGGTCTGCCTGGTCTGGAAGAAGCACTGGATTGCTTCAAGCAAGTGGGTTTGCTGCCATTTATCACTGACGAAGAGCACTGGAACGAAGAGCTTCTGCTCCAGTTCTATGCCACCTTGCATATCAAAGGCTATAACAGAGATCCGAAGACATGGATCCTGGAGTGGATGACAGGAAATATCCATCATGAAGCCAATGCTTTCGATCTAATTGAGCTTACCGGCCTTCCCACTCCTGGCGAATTCTTTGAAGAAGGTTGCCAACTCCATGCTGAAGCAATTGGGAGCATATTTCAGCGTCCTGAGCCAGATATGAGTCAAATGCTCTCAATGATGAAGCCATTTCCTCCAAATGCACCCTATCCAACTAAGTTCTTCGTTGAA
The DNA here is from genome assembly GCF_003073215.2 of Triticum urartu. Taxonomy (NCBI): domain Eukaryota; kingdom Viridiplantae; phylum Streptophyta; class Magnoliopsida; order Poales; family Poaceae; genus Triticum; species Triticum urartu. The sequence goes on along the minus strand of NC_053027.1, from coordinate 518,985,973 downwards.
GACTTAGAGTACCTGCCCAGAACAATATATCACATCATAAGGCGGACTCTCTGGCCAGTCAGGGGACACTCTCGATATGCAACGATTGATGGTGCAATGAAGACTCTCATCTTCTGCATTCTTCACGGCAAATGCTTCAATACACAGGATCTCTTCATCCGTCAATTTGCAGCGTCTGCTTCAGAACTGTTTGGATTAAAGTTTTATGCTCCTTGGGTTATGAGGCTGATCAAGCTTCACTCTGCAATCTCCTATCAACCCTCAGCCCGCAATCATAGGATATTTTTGCCAGATATGGACACATCTGCTGAAGCAATATATCCAGAGCCGGCCAAGCAACCACTAAGTCTTCAGAATGCAGAACACCAGAGCTTCACTCAAAATATTGAAGGTGTTGAAGCTCTCTCCCGAGTGTATCCAATGGCTGGCACCACACGTGCCCCTGCATCAACTGAAGCCACCAATAGCACAGCTGCAAAGAGACCCAAGAAGCGCGCTCGTACACTCAATGACAGAGAGCTTCTTGTGGCTCTTCACCAAAAGCAAGATAGGCATCACGACTGGCTCAAGAGGCAGATGAGAAGCATCATGCAAGAAGTCAATCGCATTAGAAATCTGGCAACCAAGAATGCATTTGTCACACACGAGACCTGTCGCCGCACTTGGAAGGGCCTCACTATGATGTGCCCTGAAGCTGAACTGCATGAGGATGGCTTCACAGAGCACTTCAAATTTGACTCCACGCCTCCAAGAAGAGCGGTGATGCGCAGCACACCATCACTTGAAGAGTCAGAGTTCTCTTCTTCTGCTGCCACCGTGTCTGCCCGGATCATTGAAGAAGAAGACGACGCGACATCATCTCCACCTGCTTCAACGCACGTCGCATCTGCACCAAGCTCGTCTGCACCGCCGCCAAACAACTCCACCGCCCCTGCTGCACCTGGGAACACGTAGAAACCTCTATGTCTTCAAGCCTTTTTGGTCATCACTGACAAAAGGGGGAGAAGCATATGATGGTTATAGTCTTCAAGCGGGTCATTATGGGCGGGTGCCTTCATATTTTTGCTATATTTTGCTTTGTGCTTACAACTCCCGTTCTTTTGCTACATTTGCTTCATTGAGTTGTAACACTTAGCCTTGATGGTCGTCTGCTACCTGTTTGTCACTCCGTTTTGCGAAGATAAATTCCGCATGTGCGACGATAAATTCCGCACTCATCTCATTCTGCAGACGTCCATTTTCCATTATGCATGTCATTATCTTCATATACTTTCACATGCATAGTGGATTGTCATAAGTTGAAGTGGATCTCCACAAGTACAACCTGCCATGTGCATTTGCATTCAAGAAGCAAATTACTTATATGCACATCTTCAGGGGGAGCCCTTGCAACTTATGAAGAATTTTTTTTTACAATTTCACAAATTATGTTTCCCGTTGAAAACTTCAACTAGTTTGTCATCAATCACCAAAAAGGGGGAGATTGTAAGTGCATCTAGTGCCACCCCTAGTTGGTTTTGGAGTATTGACGACAAACCTAGTTGAGGGACTAATGTGTTTGTGAGAATTGCAGGAAAACACAGGTAGAAGTCCCTCATTGATTCGGTTTTACTACCAGAGATGACCCCTAAAAATGTACGAAGACATTGAAGACAATGGTGGTTTATGAAGATATTCATATTGAAGACAATGACAGGAGAAGACTCCCTATGAAGCTTTTGGAACTCGAAGACCTAGATCCTTCGTAGTTTTATCTCATTCATGTTGTGTCATAGGAACCACCGTACTGTTAAGTGGGGTCGAAGAGAACCAGTCAGAATGACTGAAGTGATGCCTAATTCAAATCCTATGTCTTCGAGCGAAGACTATGAGAGAAAATCTTTCCAGAGTCAGACAAGTCAGCTTTACTTGTAGCCCAAGTAAAGTTGTCGTGTGAGTTCAAAATTCGACCGTTGGTACACGTGTCAGTTCCTTAGTGACCCAGGGTCATTTCGGACAGATCAGGTCGGGTTGCCAAGTGGCTATAAATAGTCCACCCCCCACAACCATAAACGGTTGGCTGCTCAGATTTCAGTGCACGGCTTTTGTCGTTTAAGAGCAACCCACCTCGAAGCCTTTGAAAGAAAAATTCCCAGTGAGGAGAAAAGCCCTAACCACCCAGAGCCAGAGCAAATTGGGCATCACTTAAGTCTTCGTGTCTGTGTGATCTGACGACTTATTACACTTGAGGACTGTGCATTCTCCAGACGGTTAGGCGTCGCGTTCTGAGCATCCAAGAGAAATTGTGGATTGTCAGTGAACGAAGTCTGTGAAGGTTTGGGAGTCTACCTTGAAGACTTACCTGAGTGATTTGGCGAGGTCTGTGTGACCTTAGCTCAAGGAGAAAACGGTGAGGACTGGGTGTCTTGGACTAAGTGTCCTTGACTGGGTGTCCGGGAACTGTGTGTCCTTTGGTTTAAATACCTAGCCGCTCCAACCAGACGTACAGTTGTCACAGCAACTGGAACTGGTCCAACAAATCATTGTCTTCAACGTGTCACTGGTTTCATCTTCACTTCCTTTCACTTACAGTTATTCATTGTGAAGCCATTGCATGCTTGCTTTATCTTTTGTCTTCACAACATGAATGTATGATCTGTTTCGGCTTCATAACTTCTTCCTACCTGATCCTTATTACACTGAAGCTGTTTGTCATTGCGCTTTCACTCTATTGAATACATGACCATGGCTGGCCTAGTGTAATCTAACTTCCGCTGCATAGTAATAGGCATGATCTTACACTGTTTGTCTTCACAACTCTCACGTTTTGAAGACTTTCATAAAAATCGCCTATTCACCCCCCCTCTAGTCGATATAACGCACTTTCACAATCATAGACAAGAAGATCAAATTCCTACGATCTGATCGATGAGAATTTCTGAGTTATCAGTTTGGCAATCACTTAAGACATTGTGGAATTGTTTCACAGTTGAAGCCACCTGGAACACCACAGCTTAATGGTGTGTCCGGACGTCGTAATCGAACCTTATGAGATATGGTGCGATCTATGATGTCTCTAAGCGATCTACCGCTATCATTTTGAGGTTATGCGTTAGAGACAGCTGCATTCACTTTAGATAGGGCACCATCTAAGTCCATTTGAGACAACGCCGTATGAACTATGGTTTGGCAAGAAACCAAAGTTGTCATTTCTTAATGTTTGGGGCTGCGATGCTTATGGCTTCAACCTGGAAAAGCTCGAACCCAAAGCGGACAAATACGTCTTCATAGTATACCCAAAGGTAACAGTTGGGTATACCTTCTATCTCAGATCCAAGGGCAAAAATGTTTGTCGCAAGAACGGGTCTTTTCTCGAGAAGGAGTTTCTCTCGAAAGAATTTGAGTGGGAGGAAGATAGAACTTGATGAGGTTGTCGAACCTTTACTTCAACCAGAGAGTGATGCAACATAGAAGGATGTTTCTGTGGCGCCTACGTCTGTTGAAGAGGAAGTTAATGATAGTGATCATGAAGCTTCCGATCAAGTTGCTATCGAACCTCGTAGGTCGACAAGGATATGTACTACTCCTGAGTGGTACGGTAATCCTGTCTTAGATATCATGTTGTTGGACAACAATGAACCTACGAGCTATGGAGAAGTGATGATGGGCCCATATTCCGACAAATGGTTAGAAGCCATGAAATCCAAGATAGGATCCATGTATTAGAACAAAGTATGGACTTTGGTGGACTTGCCCGATGATCGGCAAGCCATTGAGAATAAATGGATCTTTAAGAAGAAGACGAACGCGGACGGTAATGTCACCGTATATGAAGTTCGACTTGTGGCAAAGAGTTTTTCACAAGTTCAAGGAGTTGACTACGATGAGATTTTCTCACCCGTAGCGATACTTAAGTCCGTCGGAATCATGTTAGCATTAGCTGTATTTTTCGATTATGAAATCTGACAGATGGATGTCAAAACAAGTTTTCTTACCAGTTTTCGTAAGAAAAAGTTGTATGTGATACAATAAAAGGTTTTGTCGATCCTAAGGATGCTAAAAGGTATGCTGGCTCTAGCGATCCTTCTATGGACTAGAGCAAGCATCTCGGAGTCGGAATATATGCTTTGATGGAGTGATCAAAGCTTTTAGGTTTATACAATGTTTGCTAGAAACTTGTATTTACAAGAAAGTGAGTGGGAGCACTAAAACATTTCTGATAAGTATATGTGGATGACATATTGTGGATCCGAAATGATGTAGAATTTCTGGAAAGCATAAACGGTTGTTTGAAAAGTGTTTTTCAATGGAAGACCTGGATAAAGCTGATTACATATTGGGCATCAAGATCTATAGAGATAGTTCAAGACGCCCGATGATACTTTCAAAGAACACACACCTTGACATGATTTTGAAGGAGTTCAAAATAGATCAGTCAAAGAAGGAGTTCCTACCTGAGTTGTAAGGTGTGAAGTTGAGTAAGACTCAAAGCATTGACCACGGCAGAAGAAAGAGGAAGGACGAAGGTCGTCCCCTATGCTTTTTGTCATAGGCTCTATACGGTATGCCATGCTGAGTACCGCACCTAGATGTGTGCCTTGCACATGTCTGGCAAGAGGGTACAAAGGTGATCTAGGAGTGGATCACCAGATAGCAGTCAAAATTATCCTTAGAGGAATAAGGAAATGTTTCTCGGTTATGGAGGTGATAATGAGTTCGACATAAAGAGTTACGTCGATGCAAGCTTAACACCTATCCGGATAGCTCTGAGTAGAGATACCGGATACGTATAATGGAGCAATAATTTGGAATAGCTCCAAGTGGAACGTGGTAGCAGCATCTATGACATAAAGTTTTGCGAAATACATAGGGATCTGAATATGGCAAGACCCGTTGACTACAACCTCTCTCACAAGCATAACATGATCAAACCCAGAACTCTTTGAGTGTTTATCACATAGTGATGTGAACTAGATTATGAGTCTAGTAATCTTTGGATGTTGGTCACATGGCGATGTGACCTGTGAGTGTTAATCACATGGCGATGTGAACTAGATTATTGACTCTAGTGCAAGTGGGAGACTGTTGGAAATATGCCCTAGAGGCAATAATAAATTGGTTATTATTATATTTCCTTGTTCATGATAATCGTTTATTATCCATGCTAGAATTGTATTGATAGGAAACTCAGATACATGTGTGGATACATAGACAACACCATGTCCCTAGTAAGCCTCTAGTTGACTAGCTCGTTGATCAATAGATGGTTACGGTTTCCTGACCATGGACATTGGATGTCGTTGATAACGGGATCACATCATTAGGAGAATGATGTGATGGACAAGACCCAATCCTAAGCCTAGCACAAGATCGTGTAGTTCGTATGCTAAAGCTTTTCTAATGTCAAGTATCATTTCCTTAGACCATGAGATTGTGCAACTCCCGGATACCGTAGGAGTGCTTTGGGTGTGCCAAACGTCACAACGTAACTGGGTGGCTATAAAGGTGCACTATGGGTATCTCCAAAAGTGTCTGTTGGGTTGGCACGAATCGAGACTGGAGATTTGTCACTCCGTGTAACGGAGAGGTATCTCTGGGCCCACTCGGTAGGACATCATCATAATGTGCACAATGTGACCAAGGAGTTGATCACGGGATGATGTGTTACGGAATGAGTAAAGAGACTTGCCAGTAACGAGATTGAACAAGGTATCGGGATACCGACGATCGAATCTCGGGCAAGTATCGTACCGATAGACAAAGGGAATTGTATACGGGATTGATTGAATCCTTGACATCGTGGTTCATCCGATGAGATCATCGTGGAGCATGTGGGAACCAACATGGGTATCCAGATCCCGTTGTTGGTTATTGGCCAGAGAGTTGTCTCGGCCATGTCTGCATGACTCCCGAACCCGTAGGGTCTACACACTTAAGGTTCGATGACGCTAGGGTTATAGGGAAAGTATGTACGTGGTTACCGAATGTTGTTCGGAGTCCCGGATGAGATCCCGGACGTCACGAGGAGTTCCGGAATGGTCTGAAGGTAAAGATTTATATATGGGAAGTCCCGTTTTGGTCACCGGAAAAGTTTCGGGTGCTATCGGTAACATACCGGGACCACCGGGAGGGTCCCAAGGGTCCACCAGGTGGGGTCACCAGCCCCGGAGGAATACATGGGCCAATAGTGGGAAGGGACCAGCCCCTAGGTGGGCTGGGGCGCCTCCCACCAAGGCCCAAGGCGCCTCCAAGAGGGGAAGGGGGCAAACCCTAGGGCAGATGGGCCCTAAGGCCCACCCCAGGTGCGCCTCCCCCTCTCCCCCTGTGGCCGCCACCCTAGATGGGATCTAGGTCTGCCGCACCCCTTGGGGTGGGAACCCTAGAGGGGGCGCAGCCCCCTCCCCTCCCCCTATATATACTTGAGGTATGGGGGCTGCCCAACACACGATTTGATCTCTCTCTTGGCGCAGCCCTACCTCTCTCCCTCCTCGTTTCTCGTAGTGCTTGGCGAAGCCCTGCTGGAGTTCCGCGCTCCTCCACCTCCACCACGCCGTCATGCTGCTGCTGGACGGAGTCTTCCCCAACCTCTCCTTCTCCCCTTGATGGATAAAGGCGTGGGAGACATCACCGGGCTGCACGTGTGTTGGACGCGGAGGCGCCGTTGTTCGGCGCTTAGATCGGAATCAACCGCGATCTGAATCACTGCGAGTACGACTCCTTCATCCGCGTTCTTGCAACGCTTCCGCTTAGCAATCTACTAGGGTATGTAGATGCACTCCCCTTCCCCTCGTTGCTAGATTACTCCATAGATTGATCTTGGTGATGCGTAGAAAATTTTAAATTTCTGCTATGATCCCCAGCACCAAGTTCTATAATGTAAAATTCCCACTAGTATATGAAAGTGACAACATAGGAGACTCTCTATCATGAGATCATGGTGCTACTTTGAAGCACAAGTGTGGTAAAAGGATAGTAGCATTGCCCCTTCTCTCTTTTTCTCTCATTTTTTTTATTTTTTTATTTTTTTATTTGGGCCTTCTCTTTTTTATGGCCTCTTTTCTTTCTCTTTTTTTTATTTGGGTTTCTTTGGCCTCTTTTATTTATTTTTCGTCCGGAGTCTCATCCCGACTTGTGGGGGAATCATAGTCTCCATCATCCTTTCCTCACTGGGACAATGCTCTAATAATGATAATCTTCACACTTTTATTTTCTTACAACTCAAGATTTACAACTCGATACTTAAGACAAGATATGACTCTATATGAATGCCTCCGGCGGTGTAAGGGGATGTGCAATGATGCATGAGTGACATGTATGAAAGAATTATGAACGGTGGCTTTGCCACAAATACAATGTCAACTACAAGATCATGCTAAGCAATATGACAACGATGAAGCGTGTCATAATAAACGGAACGATGGAAAGTTGCATGGCAATATATCTCGGAATGGCTATGGAAATGCCATAATAGGTAGGTACGGTGGCTGTTTTGAGGAAGGTATATGGTGGGTTTATGGTACCGGCGAAAGTTGTGCGGTACTAGAGAGGCTAGCAAGGGTGGAAGGGTGAGAGTGCGTATAATCCATGGACTCAACATTAGTCATAAAGAACTCATTTACTTATTGCAAAAATCTACAAGTTATCAAAGCAAAGTATTATACGCATGCTCCTAGGGGGATAGATTGGTAGTAAAAAACCATCGCTCGTCCCCGACCGCCACTCATAAGGAAGACAATCAATAAATAAATCATGCTCCGACTTCATCACATAACGGTTCACCATACGTGCATGCTACGGGAATCACAAACTTCAACACAAGTATTTCTCAAATTCATAACCACTCAACTAGCATGACTCTAATATTACCATCCTCATATCTCAAAACAATCATCAAGTATCAAACTTCTCTTAGTATTCAACACACTCATAAGAGAATTTTATTATTCTTGAATACCTAGCATATTAGGATTTTAAGCAAATTACCATGCTATTTAAGACTCTAAAAATAATGTAAGTGAAGCATGAGAGTTCATCTATTTCTTCAAAATAAAACTACCACCATGCTCTAAAAGATATAAGTGAAGCACTAGAGCAAATGACAAACTACTCCGAAAGATATAAGTGAAGATCAATGAGTAGTCGAATAATTGTGCAACTATGTGAAGACTCTCCCATTCAATAATTTCAGACCTTTATACTTTATTGAAACAGAAAGCAAAACTAAATAAAATGACATCTAAGAATAGCATACATCATGCGAAGAAGCAAAAACTTAGGATCAACCGATACTAACCGATAGTTTGTTGAAGAAGAAAGGTAGGATGCCAACCGGGGCATCCCCAAGCTTAGACGCTTGAGACTTCTTGAAATATTATCTTGGGGTGCCTTGGGAATCCCCAAGCTTGAGCTTTTGTGTCTCCTTAATTCCTCTCATATCACGGTCTCCCTAAATCTCAAAAGCTTCATCCACACAAAACTCAACAAGGACTCGTGAGATAAGTTAGTATAAACCATTGCAAAAACCTTATCATACTCTACTGTAGCAAATCACTAAAATTATTATTCAACATTTAATACTAAATTCCTCTGCATATTTAATAGTCCTATCCTCAAATAGAATCATTAAAGAAGCAAACATATGCAAACAATGCAAACATAACAGCAATCTGCCTAAACAGGATAGTCTGTTAAAGAATGCTGCAACATCCATACTTCCCTAATTCCAAAAATTATGAAAGAAAATTCCCACTGTAGTAAATTTATCAGATCTTAATATGCAAAAGGTTTAAACATTTTATCACATTCTGACTTTTCTAGGGAATTATTGCAACAGGGGTAAACTTTCTGTTTTCAAACAGCAACATGTATACTTGTAACATACGCATAGTAAAGGCTATCAATGCCACTTTTATTGAAATAAAAGATGCAAAACATTGTTCTAAATAAGATCAAGAAAATCTTAAAAAAATAAATTGACGCTCCAAGCAAAACACATATCATGTGGTAAATAAAAATATAGCTCCAAGTAAAGTTACCAATGAACGAAGACGAAAGAGGGGATGCCTTCCGGGGCATCCCCAAGCTTAGGCTCTTGGTTGTCCTTGAATATTACCTTGGGGTGCCTTGGTAATCCCCAAGCTTAGGCTCTTATCACTCCTTATTCCATAGTCCATCGAATCTTTACGCAAAACTTGAAAACTTCACAACACAAAACTTAACAGAAAACTCGTAAGCTCCGTTAGTATAAGAAAATAAATCACCACTTCAAGGTACTGTAATGAACTCATTATTTATTTATATTGGTGTTAAACCTACTGTATTACAACTTCTCTATGGTTTATAAACTATTTTACTAGCCATAGATTCATCAAAATAAGTAAACAACACATGAAAAACAGAATCTGTCAAAAACAGAACAGTCTGTAGTAATCTGGATCAAACGTATACTTCTGGAACTCATAAAATTCTCAAATAAATTTCTGGACCTGAGGAATTTATCTATTAATCATCTTCAAAAATAATTAACTAAATAGAACTCTCCAATAAAAAATGGCATCAATTCTCGCGAGCGCTAAAGTTTCTGTTTTTTACAGCATGATCACAAAGACTTCCCCCAAGTCTTCCCAAAGGTTCTACTTGGCACAAACACTAATTAAAAGCATAAAACCACATCTAAACAGAGGCTAGATGAATTATTTATTACCAAACAGGAACAAAAAGCATGGAATTAAAGTAAAATTGGGTTGCCTCCCAACAAGCGCTATCATTTGACGCCCCTAGCTAGGCATGATGATTTCAATGATGCTCACATAAAGGATAAGAATTGAAACATAAAGAGAGCATCATGAAGAATATGACTAGCACATTTAAGTCTAACATGCTTCCTATGCATAGGGATTTTGTGAGCAAACAACTTCTGGGAACAAGAATCAACTTGCATAGGAAGGTAAAACAAGCATAACTTCAAAACTTTAAGCACATAGAGAGGAAACTTGATATTATTGCAATTCCTACAAGCATATATTCCTCCCTCATAATAATTTTCAGTAGCATCATGAATTAATTCAACAATATAACCAGCACCTAAAGCATTCTTTTCATGATCTACAAGCATAGAAAATTTACTACTCCCCACATAGGCAAATTTTGTTATCATGAATAATAGTGGGAGCAAACTCAACAAAATAACTATCATGTGATTGAAAATTAAGATCAAGATGACAAGTTTCATGGTTATCATTATTCTTTAAAGCATACGTGTCACCACAATGATCATCATAGATAGGAGGCATGCTTTCATCATAATAAATTTGCTCATCAAAACTTGGGGGACAAAAAATATCATCTTCATCAAACATAGCTTCCCCAAGCTTGTGGCTTTGCATATCATTAGCATCATGGATATTAAAGGAATTCATACTAACAACATTGAAATCATGCTCATCATTCAAATATTTAGTGCCAAACATTTTATAGATTTCTTCTTCTAGCACTTGAGCACAATTATCCTTTCCATCATACTCACGAAAGATATTAAAAAGGTGAAGCGTATGAGACAAACTCAATTCCATTTTTTATAGTTTTCTTTTATAAACTAAACTAGTGATAAAACAAGAAACTAAAAGACTCGATTGCAAGATCTAAAGATATACCTTCAAGCACTCACCTCCCCGGCAACGGCGCCAGAAAAGAGCTTGATGTCTACTACACAACCTTCTTCTTGTAGACGTTGTTGGGCCTCCAAGTGCAGAGGTTTGTAGGAAAGTAGCAAATTTCCCTCAAGTGGATGACCTAAGGTTTATCAATCCATAGGAGGTGTAGGATGAAGATGGTCTCTCTCAAGCAACCCTGCAACCAAATAACAAAGAGTCTTTTGTGTCCCCAACACACCCAATACAATGGTAAATTGTATAGGTGCACTAGTTCGGCGAAGAGATGGTGAAACAAGTGGTATATGGATAGTAGATAAAGGTATTTGTAATATGAAATTATAAAAACAGCAAGGTAACTAATGATAAAAGTGAGCGTTAATGGTATTGCAATGATAGGAAATAAGGCCTAGGTTTCATACTTTCGCTAGTGTAAGTTCCCTCACCAATACTAACATAATTGGATCACATAACTATCCCTCAACATGCAACAAAGAGTCACTCCAAAGTCACTAATAGCGGAGAACGAACGAAGAGATTATAGTAGGGTACGAAACCACCTCAAAGTTATTCTTTCCAATCAATCCGTTGGGCTATTCCTATAAGTGTCACAAACAGCCCTAGAGTTCGTACTAGAATAACACCTTAAGACACAAATCAACCAAAACCCTAATGTCACCTAGATACTCCAATGTCACCTCAAGTATCTGTGGGTATGATTATACGATATGCATCACACAATCTCAGATTCATCTATTCAACCAACACATAGAACCTCAAAGAGTGCCCCAAAGTTTCTACCAGAGAATCACGACGAAAACATGTGCCAACCCCTATGCATAGGTTCATGGGCGGAACCCGCAAGTTGATCACCAAAAAATACATCAAGTGAATCACATGATATCCCATTGTCACCAAAGATATCCATGGCAAGACATACATCAAGTGTTCTCAAATCTTTAAAGACTCAATCCGATAGGATAACTTCAAAGAGGAAACTCAATTCATTACAAGAGAGTAGAGGGGGAGGAGAAACATAAGATCCAACTATAATAGCAAAGCTCGCTGTCAGTGTCAAAACCGGCGGATCTCGGGTAGGGGGTCCCGAACTGTGCGTCTAGGCCGGATGGTAACAGGAGGTAGGGGACACGATGTTTTACCCAGGTTCGGGACCTCTTGATGGAGGTAAAACCCTACGTCCTGCTTGATTAATATTGATGATATGCGTAGTACAAGAGTAG